>NC_135559.1:17823549-17918549 GCF_964340395.1 Glandiceps talaboti
CTGCCTTTAGAACACTTGTATTGATTACTGCTATCAATTTAAAGGAAAAGTCCAGTCAGACTTATTTCTGCCTTTAGTACACTTGTATTGATTACTGCTATCAATTTAAAGGAAAAGTCCAGTCAGACTTATTTCTGCCTTTAGTACACTTGTATTGATTACTGCTTGAGTAAAAATCCCCCAGGGCTTCTAGAGGGAGACCCCCTTGGACTACCCATATGAGGTGGACATATCCCAGTCTCAATCTCTTCCCCTCTTACTGTCAAGATGCTATCAAAGTATATTTCAAAAGTATTTCAACCCTATGTAGTTGCTTTTTACATGTTGGCGCTGTCTTGTAAAGCTTGAAAATTATTGTCTGAAAGGGTATGAATAGTCTCAAAATTGACTTTTCAGAATAAAAAACCTTCAGGGCTTCTAGGGGAGACACCTAGGACCCCCCATAACAGATATACATATTCCCTTCTCAAGCTTTCCCCCTACCTTTCACCGTTAAGATGCTATTGAACTTTTTTTTTGGAATATCTACCCTGTGTAGTCAATAATTATAATTATGATAGTGCTAACCCGCGGGATCTTATAAAGTAGACGCAAGACAGTCAAGCAGTCCACACTGAGTCACGATAAAAAATACCTGTCATGTGAATATTATATATGGTGGGGGGGGGGGGTCATCATGTTTTAGAATTAAGTGATGGGGGGGGGGGGTAAGCCTGTTTTTGGTTTTACAGATAGGGGGGGTCAGTGAGTTTTTGCCGGCCCGATTTAAGAATCCACCGCCCAGACTGGAGAAACTGACCGGTCCCTTATATAGGGTATAATTACATAAAGTTACAGAAAACAAGTCATTAAAGCCTGATACCCTATATAGGGTGGAATTACATAGAGTTACAGAAACCAAGTTATTAAAACATGATACCCTATATATAAGGTGTAATTACATAGAGTTACAGAAACCATGTCCCTAAAGGGTAAGCAGGCTTAACTAACTCTATTCTTCTCTACCATTTCCTTCAGCCAGAAACCTACATTTTGGTTGCAAATACATGAATTAATAAAAAGAGGGCTCATAGATATGCTGAGAAACAAAGTTCACCTAATCTCGTGGAGCATTTTGATGCTTGTAAGTAATAATAATTAGTAATTAAATAACAAACACATTTATGCAGCCCTGTATATCCTAAAAGTTCAGTAACTTACACATATGGCCTCACAATACAGCTGATTCAGAATGAGCATGTACTTTTGGTCTTTGATATCAAGTTCAGTAACCTACACATATGGCCTCAAAATACAACTCATTCAGAATGAGCATGTACTTTTGATTTGGTCTTTTATATCAAGGTCAGCAAGACTGGTCACAAGGTTTAATTTTAAGATAAACAAGATCAAAATAACACACAACCATTCCTTTCACTGTCTGTGCTGTATTTAACTAATGATTTAACCAGTAACAGCAAGCATACTACTAGTAGTATTATAGACACATCGCAAACGTGGTAAAATGTACATGTTTATCATTCAAATATCCAACTTTGCAGTTAACAGACAGTCCAGAGAAAGATTCCTTTCCAACTGAGTCTTATCTTATTTATATTATATATATACATGTTACTTGTTTTAAGATGCCTGATGAAAGTCCTTTCTGAAGAACAGAAATATTGAAATGAAAGAATGAGAGTGCAAACAACGTGGGAGTAAAATCTTGATCTTTTATATCAAAGTTAATATCTGCTATTCATTAAAACTTGATGCAGTCTCACTGAACTTGATATAGCAGCTCAAAGAAAGTGCATACTCACCCTGTAACAGCTGTACTACATGTAATAAGATGTTTTAACATATAGTTAGGTAGATAATCGCAAAACTTTGGGGTAGAACTTTAGAATTTAGCCTGTACACATAATTTTTGAGTGTAATTTTTGTTCTCATATAGTGCCAATTGCATAGCGGCCTATAGTGCCCCCTAGTGCTTTTCCCTATACCGAGCCATGCAAACTGCCTTTTTTTCATGGTTATGAGTATGATTCAATACATTTTAATTGGAGTCAAGGTGGTCAAATTGTCACAGTGTGCATCTTGGGATATGCAGATTTGAGCCCTGTTATTGCTGTTTGTTTCTGAATGCCTAAAGTCCTTTGTCAATATTTGAAGCACGATTTTACCCCACATCCACATAGTAGGATAGAGGTTGCTATTTGAATGCTTTAATCCTATGCCCATATAGAGAATGCAATGGATTGTATGCTTCCCAGAGAGTTGAGAAAATAAAGGGGCTTTTGTGGTGCCAATATTGATCTGTGCCAGGGGTAATAGTTGCAAACCACTGTGCCCAATGATACGGAATTTGAAGAGTGCATGATACTGCTTAATTACTGAATATCGTTCATTATTCAAAATACTCATTAAAGGTAAAAGTTGTAGCAACAAACTTCATAGGACAGGTGCGTATTATTGTGGTTGATAGATGTACCATATTATACGAAATTTGAAGCTTGCATTTTTAAGATACAGTCTAGTTATCCAAATTCATTAATTATGCAAATTTTTCATTAAGACTGTAAGCTATATCAAAAATTTATAGGACATGTATGTACTAAACGATATTGACATTCAAATATGTATTCTTATGATATATCCTAATTACCGAAAATCATTAATCATGCAAATTAGTTATTAACACTGTAAGGTACATCAACAAACTTTATAGGGCGTATAAACTTTGTTATGTTTAATGTATGAAGTAAATTATATTGAAATTGAAGTATGCGGTCTTAAGATATAGCCTAATTACCGCAAACAAATAATTATGCATATTATTCACTAAATCTTTAAGCAAAATCAACAACTTTTATAGGAGATATGCACTCTGTTATGTTTAACGTATGTACTAAATTATATTGAAATTGAAGTATGCAGTCTTAAGATATAGCCTAATTCCCGAAACTCATTAATTGTGCAAATTATTCATTAACACTGAAAGGTAGCTTTACAGGACATATGCGATTGTTATGGTCAGCGTATCATGTACTGAATTATATTGAAATTGAAGTACATGTATGTATCCTTAAGATATGGCCTAATTACCGAAAATCATTAATTATGCCAATTATTCATTAACACTGTAAGGTACATCAACACACTTGATAGGACATATGCGTTTTGTTATGGTTAACGTATGTACTAAATTATATTGAAATTGAAGTATGCAGTCTTAAGGTATTGCTTAATTACTCGATTTCATTGATATGCAAAATTTCCCTAATTAACATGAGCACATCTCGCTCAAAAACTAATCAGGTCTAGCCAATACCCCAAACATTATATATATAAAGTTTCAGAATATTAATATTTTTCCGTTTCTAAGAAAATGATGACACAGACAGACAGACAGACAGACAGACAGACAGACAGATAGACAGACAGACAGACAGACAGACAGAGACAGAAAGACACAGACGGACATACATACATACATACATACATACATACATACATACATACATACATACATACAGACAGACAGACAGACAGACAGACAGACAGACAGACAGACAGACAGACAGACAGACACACACACACACACACAGACAGACAGACACGGGAGGTAAAAAGGACTCCAGATCCATTGGAGTGATGGTAAAGTCCTAGATAGAGAGTCTAGCTGGTAGAAATGTGGTGTCAAGGAGACTATTTACATCATGAGCTGCCCTAATTACGTGAACAGATATGAGAGGTGGTACTTTCTCACTAAGATCTATGGAAGCATTCTCCGTGATCACATCACCTTGTCATCTATCATGGGTGAACAAGACTGACTGTTTGTAGTTGACAGCTTATCAAGAGTATGTTGTGTGTATTGGTTGAAATTTTAGTACTAAACAGTATTATCATTATATCTGTCAGATATATGCATGTCAATTTGGCATCATTGGTTTTCAAGCAAAATTAAATCAGTCCGGTGTGCAGATCATTCAAGGTACTGTATTTATGACACCTACAGTCATTGTGTCCTGGACTTTCATTAGAACTCTACAGGTATGTGATATTCACCACAAATACAACGAGTAAACACTGAAGTAAAGCACGTTCTCTATATGCTACACTCGTTGTAGCATTCATACTAGAACGAGTAATACTGAAGTAAAGTACTGTCTTCTATTGGTTTATTTACAAGTCTAACATGTGGTCTTTCTAATACTGTCAATTGGCAAAGGAAAAAGCACACTTTTACACTTGATATGGATGCTATAAACGATTGTGGTATATACAGAAAACACTTTACTTTGGTGTTATGGGTTGTTATTAATTTTACTTGTAAAAATTAACTTTTGATCTACAGTGCTGGAAAGGATAGTGACCTTTGATCTGTGGATGTACTTGAGTCAGATGTTAATATTTATCAACGTGGCACAAGCACACGCAAATCACTCCCCCCCCAACCCAAACGTATCACTGAAGGCGAGTTATGCTAACGTAACAACGGTTTCTCTGCTAGAGGTACGCTGGTGTAGAACTACACCGATGGTCTGCTGCATGCCTCTTTTGCAGGTACACCATGTAGCATTGACAGTGTCATGCTAGTGTACATACTCTGATGTAACGTTAACACTATAAAGGAAGAGTTACCTTAGCGTAACCGTGATTTCTCACCTAGCTTTCAAGTGAAAATACTTGCAAATTTAAAAAAAAAGACTAAAGCTATTCTTGTATGTCGATGCATGCTTTCCAAGTCCCTGTACATTTTTCGATACATATAAACAAATTATGTTATCGTCTCGTCTATAAGTAATATATCCAATTACCTCTAGATGACCAACAGTCGCATTTGTACCGTTGTGAAACACACGAACGTGTACAGTGTGGTTATAAATTTGTAATTTACATATAATGTATGATAAATGAATGTGTTGTCATTTTGTTATGGATATTTTTCTCACAATTTTCCCGTTTTGCAGATGTCCTATTTTTGTGGTCATGTGTGATAATATTGACAGTGAAGATCGGTCACCATTTAGTTTGATTATGTGTTCAATCACCGTGTCTTCTCCAATCAGAAAGGCGATTTTTTAATGATGTTTGAACGTGAATATTATGATGTTTACCATCCCATATCACAAGTGATATTTCACGTTAAATGTCATCAAGAATGGTTGATCTGGACAAAGGTATATGATAATAAAAAATATAACATATCTTCCACTATGTTTATTATTTACAGAATATTCACTTAAAACTGCAAACATTTTATAAGGAGCATGGCGATAGTATGTACACTCTCGGTGCATACTATGTTTCCCTAATATGCAATGGGGTAAGGAATTTTATTTTTAATTCACTGTTTATTCAAAGGGGAATGCCACTAGAGGAAAGGTTAGACATTTCATTAACTATGGGTTCTGAAGAGTCATTTTATGATGTTACATCACCTACAATTACTTGCGATTTCAGAGTAAGCATCAAAATGATATTGTGCCTTAGCAGCGTAGTTTGGCTATGAACTATCGCATTATGGGAGTCAGCAGAAATAACGTGGTTGCACATTTATTTACTCGCCTAGCGACTCGTATTGACAAGGTCCCTTAGGACACTCCTATTTTTCTCAGCGAAACGGAGAAAAATATTGGTGAATAATATCTAATTATTTATTAAATCACCTAGTGTGTGGTTCCTATGACAACGTTGTTCATTCTTTGGACTGGTCTCTTTTGGATTATAGGTAAGTTAAATATCATACTGTTCAATGAAATTTTTTACGAAGACAGATTATTATATTTTAATGTTGGCATTCGGATCCAGAACAAAGATCTGTTGAAAGTCTACAAATTGATCTCTGTAAGCTAGAATACATGCATTTATGTCCAATGAGTAATGTTGAGGCATGATTGAGCATCCATCTGTCCATCCGTCCATTCATGCATCCATCCAACCATCCATCAGTCCATTCATGCATGCATCCAACAATCAATCAATCAATCAATCAATCAATCAATCAATCAATCAATCAATCAATCAATCAATCAATCAATCAGTCAATCAATCAATCAATCAATCAATCAATCAATGAAATCCTTATATCATTGATCTCCAGATAAATTTCAATCAATCAATCAATCAATCAATCAATCAATCAATCAATCAATCAATCAATCAATCAATCAATCAATCAATCAATCAATCAATCAATCAATCAATCAATGAAATCCTTATATCATTGATCTCCAGATAAATTTTCTGTTAAACAAGTTAAACATTGTCTGATCATTGCCGTCACAGGTGAATGGTTTTATGATTACTTTGTTTTACTAGGATTTCCCAATGGTACAGTGTCTGTTTACCTATCAACAACCTTTATTGGACTATTGTCTGTTCTGGCGTCTTTGTCTGCAGGTAAGGCCCGGAATAAACATCGAACTTCTCATTGGTCTAATCTAATGATTAGATTAGTTATATGACAAATTCGACGCTCATTGCAATTAGTTGCAGCAACTAAAATTACATTAGACAGGCAATTAAATTAGAAATTCAATTGAATTAGACAGGCAATTAAATTACACACGGACTGTTGAAAATAATGACAGAAGTCTGATGCGCAAAAGACATCGAAGTTTTGTCATGTCGAATATAATTCTTAATGAGGACAATTGAGCCTGTCTTACAAGACTAGACCCTCTAAGCTACTCGTGAAAAAAAATACATGACAATGTCAACAACAGACACCAAACAATAATTATGAAAAGTAGGGAAACATTAATTTCGAACTGTATTATTTATATTTCGAGTACAGCAGAACCAATGTCGTGCCGCGAGGTTTTGCACCATGTCATTGCCAGGGTATAAAACCCATATATTTTGTTCGAACGAGTACAACCTTGCATGTGTGTGGTTTGATAACTATTATGCATGCAGCATGATACATCTATAATTACATAATTATAAAAAAACTTCTGGAAACATCTTGGTTGTAAACCATGGCACTTTCATTGTTGTATTTACAGCCATCTTTGTTGCTTTCCTGGCACCAGACATCAGATTTGTTGGTGTAATTGTGAATGGCTGGACTGTCATCGCTTTCCTGATTGGAGGATATTTTGTCATCGTGACGTAGGTTAAATCTTATTGGTCATTGGTCGTATCTCATACAGCTATAATAACACAGACACATGAAGGAACGTATTTTGTACATCTAAATCTTTGGTCCTAGAAATTGAGATTAAAGTGACCATATGAATGAGAATTGGTACTTTATTTTGGATTTTCTATAAACCAAACAATTTTGAGGTCAATGTGAAACAACAAATGCCTAGTCCTTGTTTGTCACTCAATAAATTACAGAATATTAATAAACATGTAAACTGTTTGTTATTGTACGTAATAAACATGTAAACTGTTTGTTATTGCATGTAATAAATTATGTAAACTGTTTGTTATTGCATGTAATAAATATGTAAACTGTTTGTTATTGCATGTAATAAATATGTAAACTGTTTTTTATTGCATGTAATAAATATGTAAATTGTTTGTTATTGCATGTAATAAACATGTAAACTGTTTGTTATTGCACGTACAATAGCAATTTTTTACACGTTTCACCTTTTTGCATTGTAATGAATTTTAAACACATTTCAAGATTTGTGTCGAGCGAGACAACGTTTTGTTTCTCGTTTCGTTATTCTTGTTGTATTTTCTTTTGGTAGAACAATCCCAAAGTTTATGATGTGGTTATACTATACTACAATTACGCCGATAGCATTTGAGAGTGTATGTATACTGATTTGGAGAGAAGTTGATTACATTGGTATGTATTTAAGGTGGTTTGCTATTACTGCTGTTGTATATACTAATATGGTATCTGGACAACCTGGTTTGTTATTACTGCTGTTGTATATAATAATAGGGTATCTGGACATCCTGGTTTGTTATTACTGCTGTAGTATACACTAATATGGTATCTGGACAACCTGGTTTGTTATTACTGCTGTTGTATATAATAATAGGGTATCTGGACATCCTGATTTGTTATTACTGCTGTTGTATATAATAATATGGTATCTGGACAACCTGGTTTGTTATTACTGCTGTAGTATATAATAATAGGGTATCTGGATATCCTGGTTTGTTATTGCTATTGTAGTATATTATAATAGGGTATCTGGACAACCTGGTTTGTTATTACTGCTGTAGTGTACAATAATAGGGTATCTGGACAACCTGGTTTGTTATTACTGCTGTAGTATACAATAATATGGTATCTGGACATCCTGGTTTGTCATTACAGCTGTAGTATATAATAATAGGGTATCTGGACATCGTGGTTTATCATTACAGCTGTCGTATATAATAGTAGAGTATCTGGACATCCTGGTTTGTTATTACAGCTGTAGTATATAATTATAGGCTATTTTGACATCCTGGTTTGTTATTACTGCTGTAGTATATAATAATAGGGTATCTGGACAACCTGGTTTGTTATTACTGCTGTAGTATATACTAATAGGGTATCTGGACATCCTGGTTTGTTATTACAGCTGTAGTATATAATTATAGGCTATTTTGACATCCTGGTTTGTTATTACTGCTGTAGTATATAATAATAGGGTATCTGGACAACCTGGTTTGTCATTACTGCTGTAGTATACAATAATAGGGTATCTGGACATCCTGGTTTATCATTACAGCTGTAGTATTCAATAATAGGGTATTGGGACATCCTGTTTTTTCAGTGTGAAATTTTACTACTTATCTTGGTAGACCCTCCCAATAACCCAATATTACACACTACTTTGTAGTAATTGCAATTATTACATCCCTTAGTGCGTTCATAGCTAAGAGATCACTGAATCTTCCTCTTTTTATTGGGTAATGCCCGTTGGATGGTAAAAAATATAAATAAATAAATAAATAAATAAATAAAAATTAAATAAGTAAATATGAAACAAACAACTTTGACCTAATTTAATTGGTAATATCTTCGGGGGGTGGGCTGTAGACACTTAAATGAGATACTTTGTCTCCTACAACCCCTGGATGATAAACACAACGTTGGTTAGGTGGACCACAGGTGTGGCAGAGCACTGTTTACACTACATTTTGTTTTCATTCCGGGATAAAGCTTGCGCAAAGGCTGTGTAATGTGTTTGGTGTTGACTTAATTTACCCATGGTGATCTCTCCCCTGGGGGTTGTAGACAATCATATGTGGTACTTCACCTCATACTACCCAATGAAGATGATTGCCAGGTGGGTCACATGAAGGGTAATAAAGCTTGGATAAAAGTGAATAAAGTCGACAATTCGTACAGTGAATGTTGGGTAAATGGTGGGAAGTCGAATTTTGATATAATGATATTATAATTTATTTACACTACAGTTATTTCTCATAGGATGTGTATTGTAGTTTCCTAAGTGTTAATTTCACCTTGTTCTATTTTTCGTTCAATAACTCCCAGCATGCAACTCTGAAAACACTCGTTGTCTTAGGAGTGGAAATGACGTTCTGGAATTGTATGGCTTTAATAAGGTAAATCACGATTTATTTTTGAAAATATTAAACCTGCAATTGCTGTAACTTTGGTTAGTATTGTTTTGATCGGACAACAAACTATATATTCAATACAAATTGCTAAAATACCAATAATTATACATTTATAATTGTAGGCCACTTTCATCCATATGTAGTATTGTAACAAGAAGGTAACATTGTTATTGATTGGATATCTTTTACCATATCATGTAAACAGCTGCACAAACACATTTACCCACAGTGGATTCAATATTGTTCAGTGTGTACGATATTACTATTAAGTCACTATAACCTGACAAAATATTTTCAAAAAAATCATGTTTAGTTTTAATAAGCAATTGATAATAAATCATTTTCAATTAACAATAAATAATATTAATTTCCTATTATCAATTAATTAATAACATTAATTTTCACCTTTTATATCGTTTTTACTTTATCATTTTATAAACCTTCTCGAGGGCCTCGATTGAAAGAAGTGTTATTAAGTCATTATGTCGGAAAAGAATATTTTCATAAAATATTAACACTTTATTTTAGTGCCATATATTTACTATTGAAAAATTCTGAATTTGATGATATTCAAAAGAAATATAACACAGTCTATTAAAAGTGACATTTATTTTGTGGGACGAGAATTAAAATGATTCAAAACCCACCCAGAAAATGAAAAGAGTGTTACAGTATCTTTTTATCCTATTTGAACTATTGATCTGCACTTATATACTGATGAATTTGATTCTTCTTTTCTGTTCACAGGATGATCTCTGTATGGATCTAATTATAATGTCTGTGTCCTTCCTGTGTTATACTCTACTCGGTCTAGCTGTGTTTTCATACAGAGTGAGGTTACATTACTCTACCTATCAAATACATTACTCTGGACAATAGCATACAGAGTGAGATTACACTACTCTACCTATCAAATACATTACTCTGGTCAATAGCATACACATTATCACATTTTTTTCTGTCTAAGATTAGGCTAATAATCGCATAAGTTGTTGTTTGTCTCTCGCTCTCTCTCTCTCTCTCTCTCTCTCTCTCTCTCTCAATCTCTGACACACACACACACACACACACACACACGTTAAAGTAAAATTATATTGAAAATAAGAACAAAAATAGTCAAAAAATAGTCCCCATTGCAGCTAATATACCTTTAATCTCAATTCACTCTTGTATGCATACTCAGAGACTGTATAAGACATATAATTTGGAATTGACTCAAAATGTATATAGTCACATTTTTATTCAGAAAATATAAAGAAATCCACTCAAATAATTTTGAAACAAAGTGTGCATAGTACTATTAGTACTCTACAGCCATTTAACTGACATGTGAGTGAAACCTGTGCATATGGGTAGGTCAGGCATGCCCGTTGAACAGTTTTTTTAAAATATTTCTTTTGGCCTAAAGAGTAATTTAAAGTGTGCCTTACTTTATGATGGGTCATGTATTTGTTTCTGAGAAAGTTTAAGCAGATATGATAATGCTATATACAACACTTTAAAACATAACATGGGGCTATTGCTAATCTCACAGCTCATTGTAAATGTATGTGAAGGATCCAGCTCCTGTTGGTTTGGAATTCCACAGCCATCTTTAATTACTCTAAGAGTACTCTTTGCAACATGTGTACGGGTGACAACAACATCAGATGTGCCCATAAGGGAAACATGGTACACGATTTTGAAATCATCAGTTTCAAATGGAGATTTATCTGCAACACTGAGGCACTGTCCGATAACCTGTGATAAATGTGCCACAGCTGGTGTTAACTTGTGTCGATGTCTTGCAGTCGATCTGGTGGCTTTCCGTTTATCATCTATGCCGCCTTTGTTCTACATAAAATAATAAGACAGAGAACCAGTTACAAATTTACATTATGGTACTTATCGACTATTTCAGTGTCAAGATTAATCTCAATGAATTCATTACTACCACTACTAGTCTACTAGATATTGATTGACCAATTGAGTCACATTGCTTATACAGAAAGCAGCTTGCTTTTCAGCCCAAATCATTGCAACTAGACTATGAAAGTCACGCTTCAATTATCTACACAAGCAATGAAGAACTGTGTTGTTGTAGCTACATCTGATGAAAGACCACAGCATCACAAAATAACTTTACACCAATGTTGTATAACGTTGCAGCACAACTGTATCTTGCTATGGGAGTGGTCTTGTTACTAGGAATATTTGCTTACATTTTGGAAGCTTAATTCACTTGCCTATCTATTCCTGTTGTTAGCTTTGAAAAATAAACCATCATTAAACTGTTGCTATGGGTGTGGTCTTGCTCGGCATATCTGCATACATTTCTTTGTGGTTTCTTTGTGATATGCATAATTATTTCAATGTTGATAAGGGAGTGGTCATGGTTACTAGGGCCAGTTTTGACACATGCTTCGAACAATAACTGCAGAATAACCCTCCAGAAACACCCCGACAAGTTTCAGCCCCATTCACCATGTAGTTTTCAAGATACTAGTTTTTGACGAAATTTGAGATTTTTTTGATGAAATTTGCACGTCGCTAATGGTATCATTATGTTATGAATACACCTTTATATACACATCCTCAAATGCATTCCACTTAAATTTCAGCCCAATCTGCTCAGCAGGTTAGGAACTATAGATTTTATATGAAATTCCCAACATTATGCTAGTCTGTGAGTAGGTGGGTAGGCGAGTGGGTGAGTGCACCAGTTGTGTGTCTATGTATGGCATGCCTGTCTGGCTGAGAGAGGATGCTGTACATTTTTGACCAAAAAGACACATTTTTAGCCCTAATTTGCATATCACTGATGAAATCATGTCATGAACAATTCTTCATCTAAACACCCCTAAGCATGTTCCCACCAAATTTCAGACTGATCTGCCCAGAATTTTTTGAGTTTAAGTTTTTTGACTAAAATTTAAAAATCACATTTTTTACCCAAATCATGCACCGGTGGTAAGATCATTTTGGTTTGAATGATTTCCCAACTAAACATCCAAGGTAATAGTATACACACACCAAATGTCTTGGCAATTGGTCCAACAGTTTTTGACTTTACATTGTTGACACACACACACACAAACACACACACACAAACTTTGCCATGCCTATAGCACCACTGAACCTTATCATTTCAGTTGTGCTAAAAAAATGAAAACACAAACAACCATCAGAGCTATTCTGACTGACAGGTCGCTTGTTATCACTTGAGGTATGTGTATTAGCTACAAAGTATGGGTCGATTGGTGACTCTGACACTAGACTGGTGTGAAAGAACTTGTCATCTCTAGGAGACTAGTAAACATAACATTTATTTGTAGAAGAGGTAAAATGTATCCCTGCAGACCACTAAATACTGTGAACAATTCATAATGATATTCACCACCAAAATACAGCAATTGGTATGGCGGTTTTTGAGCTTAAGTCGATCACAGACAGACAGACTGACTGACAGACAGACAGACAGACAGACAGACAGATTTACTGACACCTCACCATACCTATAGCACTACTAAACAATATCAGTTCAGTTGTGCTAAAAATGAACAAAAAAAAAGAGTGGAGCTATTCTGACCGATAAGACGCTTGTCTAAAGATATTTTGAGAGGTAAAGGTAATTACAAGTTCTATAATTACTTTGCTAAAGGCAGTTTGCTCGAGTGAACTACGTCATGTCTTCATCAGCTCATTTCTTCTTGTTACTATAATACTGAATGACAAACTACAGTTGTATCACAATCATAGCCATGATGGTATTGTGATAACACTCACACAATTCATCAGAGTTGAAACGTACAAGGAAGAAACAAACTACATATGTACATGTACATACCTCACTTAATACAAGAGGGATTCCCTCCTCCTTAATGTCACTAATGGAATTACCAATTCCCCTTGTGTACGCCAAGAGTACATTTGTCTCAGATATCACCTGTGCCCCACAGATATCAAAATAGAACCTTGTGGCATTACGTAACCTAGAAAGAAATTTATAGTAAAAATATGCTGTCATACACAATATATAATGGCATATATTTACTATAATACATATAGAACACACTTTGAAGGATAAAATTCTTTTAATAACATTTTGCCTAAATCCCTGCAATGTGTCTTATATATTACATTTGTATGTATATATTCAGTTTTGGTACCTTTTCTCTGTACTAAGTCTTAAATGTTCAATATTGTTTTTCTCCCCAGTGCTATGTGCATTTGTACAATGAAAACAAAATAGCAGACACTCCAAATGATGCTTCATGACTAAACAATGTGTACATTTTTATTGATACAATTACTTTTAAGTTTTCCACAATCTGAGGTTTTGTGTGGCTGCTGATTATATGCTGTTATATGTACATGTATGTGTAATGGATTATTAGCTTTTGCTGCAGTAATATGATCATCATAACCACATGCACTGCACACAAGTACATTTACACTATTACATATATGGACACACACAACACATAGGTACGTGGTGATGTGTAACAATCAATTAGAAAGTTTGAAAATTTGTAAAGAAAGATACTGAGACTCAATGAAGGACAGCAATAGACTAAATTTTGCAATGTAATATATAAAATACTTCCAAAGCAGACTTACAACAATTCACATGTTGATGACATTGATAGATGGTCCAATGAAAAGAGATGGTCTATATCTGCTGTATATAACATGCATAATCATATTTTGCACATATCATGTACTTCATGAGACTTCGTGGAGTTCAATCGGTCAAGTTTGTTAGGTTGCAGTTACGTTGTCTGACTGAGTGGAGACAGGTAGTAGATTGACCATATCATTATTGATTTTTTGCAAGTCACAGATGCCCTTTTTAGATACCATTACATACATACACCTCTTAGCTGATGACCTACATGTATCATCAGTGTTGCAGCCAGCCATTTGAAGAGTGGGACATAGTGTCCCAAGACTTTCATTTTTGTGGGTCATTATCAATTTGTTGGGACATCATAAAAAAAGTGCCAATGGCATTGTAGCACAACTGTACAGCTTTTACAAATATTTACTCATAACAGTATCCATGCTAGATATTTGCAGTTGCCTATCCAACCCTGTTGTTATCTATGCAATATACACAATCATGTGGCTGTTGTTATAGGCGTGGTCATGTTGCTAAACAGATTTGCATACAATTTTAGCATGGGTAATCTATGACCCATCACTTCCAAAATTGTGGGTCAGGTCCAAAAAATGTGTGTCAATTGACCCAAAAAACCCCTCAGTCTTCAGCTAACTAAGAGACACATAAACTAAAACTATTCTAGTTTGATGTTGTAGAATACATGTATGTAAGTGGGTGATACTAATAATGGTACCTTGATCACAATGGGGATATACATAAATGTACATTAATTTAGATAGAGTATCTATGAAGTAACCTCAGAGTTCAGTTCTGATAAAAGTCAACTTTGATCAATGAAAACTGCATAGAATTAAAAGAGTTGTTTATCAAAATGATAGAATAGTAAGGAGCAATCACACAATGTCACACAAGCTCAATAAGGGGCTGTGTCATGTTAAACTGACACACACGAAACGTAATTTCTTTGTATTATTTTTCATAGTGGTGTTACAATATCCACTTTCATTATCGTAAAGTATAAACATGTTAATTTCACACTTGTGAACATTCGTTTAGGGGAGTGGGTAATTGAGCTTGCGTGACATAGTGAGACTGTCTGTTAAACACTTCTATTTAACTAAAAACATCTTACAAAATGTGGTATTTTTTGTAATCCAAATCTTCTTCCTTCATTATAAACTGCAGCATTTTTTTCATAATTTCATCTATTTCGATCTCTAGAGAATTCTCTGCACAGACATTGTGTATTTGACCAATCAGGTCTTTAATGCTTGAAATAATGGTTGGTGGTAGCAGTCCTTCACCAATGGATAGACCAAGCATGTAGGCCTGTGTGAGAAAAAATATCACCAATAGTGTTGTAGCACAACAACAATTTTTCAAAAATAGTGCCAATGTCATTGAAGCACAGTTGTACAGTTTAAAAAAAATGTTTATCGACATTTTGATCCATGCCAGGTATACATGTACATGTAGGTGTTCATTTGCTGAATGCCTATTCAGTTGCTTATCCAACTATGTTACATGTATCTTTGCAATATACATGATCATTTGGCTGTTGCTATGGGTATGGTCTTGTTGCTATGCATATTTGCGTACACTTTTTGAATGTCTGTTCACTTGTCAAAGAATCACATTATCTTTGTGAATACACCACCGTTTGGCTGCTGCTAAGGGCTTGGTCATGGTTGCTAGGGAAATGTGCATACATTTTTTGAATGTTTACTCACTTGCCTACCAGATATTTGACCAAAATATACTGCCATTTGGTTGTTGCTAAGGGCGTGGTCATGGTTGCTAGGGCAAGAAAATCTGCAGAAAAACACTTCTAGAAACTTCTCACAGGTTTCAGTCTCATTGACCAAGTACTTTTTGAGATATAAGTTTTTGACCAAAATTCACATTTTTACATGTAATTTGCATACTGATAAGACAATTATATGCTTCATATTGCATCATCTATACACTACCAGATGCAGTCCCATTAAATTTCAGCCCAATTTGCTCAATAATTTTGGAATTGGTCTTTTGACCAAAGACACATATTACGCCTAATTTGTATATATCGCCGATGGGATCAATATTTCTAAAACTAAACATACCAAAAATCATTCCAACTAATTTGCTGGACAATCTGCCCAGTAGTTTGAAAGTTGAAGTTTTTTGACCAAAAATAAAATTTTATGACCCAAATCAAAGTTAATATACCCACCAAATATCATGGCAATCGGTCTGTTGATTTTGACTTTTAAGTTGTTTACACTCACATACCACACACACAGACAGACATACATACACACAAACAGACATTTAGCACTGCCTATAGCACTATGGAACCTTATCAGTTCAGTTGTGCTAAAAAATATATTTTGAACACAAGAAATAACATGAGGTATTTGCAATTACAGTGAGGTCATACCAAAAGTAATGCATGATGTTTAGTCTGTGCAATGTATTATTTTGTACTAGAACTTAAGAAGACAACACCGCGTTAGTATTACGAGCGATAAAGTTTTATTCTTATCCATCGACAGTTTCTTTTGCAAATTGTTTTAAAGTGGTGCTTTGGATGCCTTTCAAATACATACATTTTTATTATACAATCATTTGGAAGGTTTTTTTGTATGTGTGGATGCAAAAATTTCTGGCAGATCGAGTGCTAATTTTTCTTA
This sequence comes from Glandiceps talaboti, assembly GCF_964340395.1. NCBI lineage: Eukaryota > Metazoa > Hemichordata > Enteropneusta > Spengelidae > Glandiceps > Glandiceps talaboti. Next base: position 17,840,359 of record NC_135559.1, read on the forward strand.
TGCCACCGTGACAATACTATTGATACTCATGTCACTATAATTGGTGGCAATGTTTGTAGTAACAAATACTGATTTACAGCATAACTCTAAAACTATTATACATACAAACATGGCCACCAGTTTAAGTGACACGAGTTTCAAAAGTATTGCTCACCATAGATACGGATATGTACATTTGTATGGATGGATGGATGGATCATGTACACATGGCACACATGGCAGAACTGGACTGAGAGGGGACTAAAAACAGGGGGACCTTGTTTAATAAGTATTTTGAATATCAGTATATAGAATTTGTTTTTTACAATCAAATTGAATTTCTTAAATTTACACACATGTATGACTATTGAATTTCAGACACCAAAAACAGTAACAAAGTCTTCATCAAAGATATGTACAGGTCACTATTTTCTAGCAATTTGTGAATTTTACAACAGTTGTCGAGTATACCTTGTTTTCCTCATTAACCACTAGTCATACACGGATACATTGTAAATGGAGGGAGGCATGGTGTAATTGATGCCTCCAGATTGTGTACATTGAACTTGAAGGTTTGCAAGTACATGTACCCGTATATTCATATTAAAGGAAAATAATACCTACTTGAAGTGGTTTTTTTTGTTCTTTACTTGCAGACTTGATTGTAAATCCATGAGATTCCAAATCTTCACTCAAATCATTAATGTACGAAATGACTGGATCATTCCCTACGAAAAGAGAAATAGGATCTTGTGAGGCACATATTTTTGATTCCAGTTATTCCAGTTGCTGTGAGCAATGTAAGGGCATCAATGAATTATTCCTTAAAACAAAACAAACAAGTCATTGAGAATGACATAGTCCCGGCTACGATTGGGTTTTAAGGTACTGGCAGTTTATGGTGTCATTTTCTTGATATCACTACTCTGATCACACAACAACACTTGTGAAGCTAAATCAAACAGACTTAGATATGTTGTGTCTGCTCGTTGGACATGGAACATGCCTACTCATGTTGTGTCTCCTCGTTGGACATGGGACATGCCTAGTCTTCAAGATGACGTTATGGAATAAACCATTCAACAATAAAGGATGGGTTGGGTACAGGGGGAACCTGTTCAAGCATGTCTGAGTTATGGCTTTGGACATGAAAACTGTGCCAACAAAATCCATATATCGGATTGTATCACGACGAAAATGGATATGCACATGTATGTCATACAACACTGTCCTAATACCAACACTTTTGAATGAGATCTGTTCAGGCATGTCTGAGTTATGGCTTTGGACATGGAAAATTCGCGAACAAAATTGCTGCTAGGCGGCCATATTGGATTGTATCACGACAACAATGAATATGCACATGTATGTCATAGAACACTGTCCTAATACCAACTTTGAATGAGATCTGTTCAAGCATGTCTGAGTTACGGCTTTAGACAGGGAAAATTTGCAAACAAAATGGCTGCTAGCTAGGTGGCCATATTGAATCGTATCATGAAACAAATTGATGTGCATATGTATGCCATTGTATGTTGCCCCTGTACCAAGTTTGAAAAAAATCGGTCGAGGCATCTCCAAGAAACGGACGGACGGACGGATGGATGGATGGACGGAACCCAATCCATAAATCCGGCGGGGACTAAAATGAACTGTTTCTGGTCAGTACATTTTGATGAGAAGAATTTTTTTTTTCACTCAATCTACTATTTATGGCAGTTACTGTTTTTTTATTCAGTATTTTAGAGCAAGTATGTGTGTGAGGGCAGATGTCACTTACTTGTCCATGATTGGCTCTGCAGTTGTCTTCACTGCAGTAGGAAGGTTTATTTGTGTGCCCCCCCCCCCCTCCATCTGCAGACTGCATGAAGGTTCAGTAGTGCTATAGGCATGGCAAAGTATCTGTCTGTCTGTCTGGATGTGTGTATGTGTGTGAAACCAGTTGTTCTATATCGCTTTATAACGTTGTTATTGTTGTTGTAAAGATTCAGTTCACTTCATCGTACATTGTAGTATACATTCTTTTTGGTGGTACGAGTACACATGTATCATGACAAGTTGAGAACAACACGTCAACATGTGCACTTGTACTAGTACTAGTAGAAGTAGCACTGACCCATTTGAAATATGTGTTCACTTTCCCCCATGTTTTTGTTCCTAAAGCTATTTTGCTCTTGCTAACAGCAGGGGTGAACAAATCATTTTGTGAACTGGTGGTCCCAGGACCAGTGCCTTAAAAAATCCAGTGGCCCTGCCAAAAGAATTACTGGTCCCAGGTCCCACTAATGTGAAACATTAAATCTTACCTATGAATCTGTATATTCAGATGACATTTTATCATAGTTATTAACAGTAAGGTACTGGTCCAACGTACCAGACAAGGTAAAATTTGTGTGGGCCTCCCCAAAAAATCGCTAGTCTGGATACAGGACCAGAATATTGAAATAAGATGGTACACTATACTGTCAGCATGAGCAAAATAGCTTCAGGAACAAAATCATGGGGAAAAGTGAATACCTATTTCCAATGGGTCAGTGCTACTTCTATGCGCACACGTTGACGTGTTTTGCTCACGTAGACTTGTTGTTCTCAACTTGTCATGATACATGTGCACCACTAAAAGAATGTATACTACAATGTACGATGAAGTAAACTAAATCTTTACAACAACAACAACAACAACAACAACAACAATAATAATAATAATAATAATATTAATAATAATAATAATAACGACGTTACAAAGCGATATTTAAGTTGAAACATAGATATATCGGCGAACGTTATGTAACCCCAGTCCCGTCATGTCAGTTTCACACTTGCTCACGATTTAGACATTTTTGAAAGTTCTGTGTATCCAGGGTACGAAGGCAATCATTTTCCAAGGTAACCAGAGCGTGAGCACGTTATGTTACTGACAGGCGCCGGTCGCGAGACACTCCGGAAAAAAGAAACAGAGCTACAATTATTGCAGCTACATGATCACAAAAATATTACCTGAAATCTCTTTCCATGTGGTCTCTAAAAAGGCGTCATCCACAATATTTGGGGGTGGAAATTTTGTACGACCGGCGGACCTGAATAGAAATTGCATCAGGGGTTTCTGTATCCTATCTTTAAAGTTGAATTTTTCATCTTCATCTATAAAGGGTACAGAGTAAGGCTTATGCATTACATTGAAGTTCAATCGATTGTAATGTGCAGGTCCCCATGTACTTGTCGAGGCCGAGGGTTCACGACTTGTCGATGTTGAACTGTCAGTACTAGTTACGTTACAGCTTGACTTACTCCCACCGAAAATGCAGCCTGGTGACTTAGTTTGCCGTAATTGGTATTTGCACTGCGGAGATGAGAAGGAACTACTTGTACTTCCACTTGTTTCACCCCTTTTCCGTTTTCCCGTACGAATTTCAATTTCCGCCGCCATATTGGCCGTCATTCGCGTAATCTCAGGATTCTCGCCGTTGAGGGGGCTACACCCCTCACCCTCAACGGCGAGAGTCTGGCTTACAAACACATATTCACAGGGAAGAGCTTAAATAGTTAGCAGGAAATCAGTAGAAGTAACGGTTGAGCTCAGGCAGGTTGTGACTTGTTTTTGCAGTAAATGTATATTGAAGGATTTAAATCGAAATAAGTCGGACTTACATGAGTGTAAATTTGCCTTTGTTCATGCAGTACTTCTTAGTCGTAGACTTATTTGTTGTGATTTACGCAGCCGATGAATTTTCGCTGTAAATGAAAACTCTACAAGTTCATGATCACTGCCATATAGATTAAAAAGTACACCAGGTGTTGAACAACATTCAGGAACTGTGGCGAGGACCAAGTCAAGAATATTTCCTTCCCTATGATCAGCTGGCTTCGTTGCCAATTTGTGTAAAACTATAGCTTTCATTGTAATTTGTACAATATCGTACATCTGGTAGTTATTACCTGTAGTGATATCAGGATTTCATTCAATGTTTGGAAAGTCACTGACATTGTAACATGTCTTTGAAAGAACAAACTATTTTAGAAATCGACCCACATATCACTGGAATGCGATGGAAACATTCATTAGCTCTTTGAAAAGGTTGACATCAATCAATTATTCTTGACGCAGCATCCCCCGCCTCGCGAAAGATGTAAATAAACGCAACTAGGCTGTGCACATATAGACTGAAATGACACATGTTACTGGGGCAGTAATGGTAAACACAGACCACTGAAACACTCATAAATTTGGCTAACAGAAACTGAGACGTGTATTAAATCTCATCGCGTAAACACTGACCACATGTCAAATAGAAATAGAGAAGCAGCTCATACACACCTCTTTGATCAGTATTATGATAGTCTGCCCTGCTTTGCAATAAATATGGCAATATGTGTATTCATTATTTTTTATTTGTCAGTTAATAAAACACCTTTACTGTATGTTGAAAAATAATGTGACACAACATAGCCCAAGTCCATGTAGGTAAAGCTGATAAATTGCACGAAATAAGAAATGTTTAAAAAAAGAAAAAGTGCTATTTTACATACGTTTCACTTAAAAATCCAAAATAAACACCCATTTCAAAATTAATCCACTGTAAATCTAAACTTTGCTTAAATTCTAATGTCACGGTACGATGTAAACAACTCAACCTAGTTTCGGTTTGTTGACGTGACCTCGTTTCGGCAAGCCCATTTACGTTGCATTTTGTACGGTATCAATAGGGTGAAGCCGGCATTTATTTAGAGGATGGTCAATAGTAGAAATATCGATTGTTTATATTTTCAATTATATACGTTTTAGAATATTCATAACACGTCATCATAATAGTCGCTGTGAACAATTTAACATATTGCATTGGCAAATATAAAGGCATAGCTCAGAAAAATCCACCCCTCCAAACTTACTAGGAGCAAAATAATGGTTTATTCCATAGACCCTGGCTGTTTGTTTCGGTTTGCCAGAGTTTGTTTGTGGTTTAACATAGTCGAGTTACCCTGTTTGAACTGTATTATAGTGTTAACTTCTTGACCCTAGGGTACAGGTGAGCAAAGAAAGAACGTCACTCTGCAAAACGTAAACAACTCTGGTAAATAGGATAGGGGGCAAGATAACACCAACTGGTACCATGAATGCTGACGAAGATATACCTAAGCGACATGCATCGACTGTTGTCTTGTCCAAAAATGTTGCTATTGTATTTGGTTTTGTTTTGGTACTGCTTTTAGTTACAGTTACTGCTCTTATAGTCGCCGTCGTCGGTATACTTGACCGAGTCGAGCAAATCGAAGCACACTTCAAAGACCAGAGCCTCAGAGTAAATGGTGATGATTCGCGTGGACTTGCATCAAGAAGTCTACCGGTAAGTTTTCAAGAACGATTGTGATAATACATTGCGTGCTCGAGACTCGGGATTTTAAGGACATCTACACTTGATGATCATGACAGGACACTATGTATATCTATTAGTTTGCTACTCTCAATGTGCGCTGTGTGTATATTTAATTTCGTTGCCTGGGTTGCTCAAAGGTATAAGTTTTTTTTTACATTATTCATTTTAATATTCACGTCCTAAAGAGTTAATTCATTGCATAATTTGAATTCATCGAAAGGTCTGTAACGGATATGCAGTTTATCAATACTCTGAAAAAAATGGATGCCTTCTCACGCGTAGTTGAGCTGTTAGTCATTGAATATATCGTACTAAAGAAACCATGGTTTCAATACAATATCTCCGGGGTCTGGGGTCGAAAAATGCAATCATTGTCCGGACAACTTTTTGTGCAAGCTGCCTTTTGGCGTACAGAAGAAGAACGGTTGTTTGATCCTCTCCACAACAACACACATTTATGATCTAAAAGAAACCCCTCACAACCGATTAATACCTGGAAGCAGGTCCAGTAAGAATCAGAATGGAACTTTAACATCGCATATTGACTTGGGGAGGGGGTGGACTTCCCATACCCTAGCCTCTCACTGCATTAGTTGACCGATCGAAATTGCACCCATTAAGCAAATATCGAATGAAATTGCTAAGTTGACCTTGTAAATTATGCACAACAAGGTTGAGACATTCGTTTGTTGTTATCATAATTAAAATGCTTGACTATTAAAGTAGTGATGTTTACTCATGGTTATAAAATGTCGGTCAACACCGTATAACCCATGGCCAGAGTGGCATAAATCATTTTCGTCAGAAATGAAAGAAATAATTCTACGTTTGGCGCGTGGCCAAGCAGAGTATCAACAACGTGATATGTTCACAATATTTAGTTGTTTGACATACTAGCCTCTAAAATTGAAAACGTGTTTTGCTCTTTGGTCATAGACTGTCCTTTTGCCAATAAAAGGCAAACCGAAAGAGATATCTCAAGATGTCTTTGCATATTACACTAGCCCAACGCGTGTAAAATAACCATTGCAAGAAATACTGTGGAAACATTATAAACTCCCTGTTAGTGTCATGCAGAGGATTGGGATAACTTGAGTTTGAAAAAAAGGACGAGTCCAAGTCTAGTTAAAACTTCTGTTTTATTTGGGATAATATTAACTTAGGGGGAATCTATATCACGTGAACCCGTAGACGGTCGGATATACATTGACATGACAGACTGCACAGCGTAAAATACCTAGAAACATTCATTGCAGGGGAGAGCATAATTTGTGAAATGTCCAACATAAGGAACAGATGACAATTGCACTGAGGCACAGGCATGACATGACATACGAAGACGAATTAGAACTAGGTCAAAGTGCAAGCCACAGAAGTCGATTGGATGACCCAGTGGTTTCATTATTTACTTTTACAACCGCAGGTCAACACCTGTAGTAGAAAACACTACTAGGATATTTGAATACATATGGCTACACTTAAAAAACACATGTACATGTCGACAGTGTATAAACACTATTACATTGAACAGTTTGTACTTGTATCTGTCGAGCATGTAAGGCCTCTCATAAAGCCCACTTGTTTAACATTCTGCCAGTGCTGGGTCACTGGTTGGAATTAATATCAGCTGTAGTTCATTTAAAAGCCCGTTGGCAAGTTGGAACCCCCCCCCCCCCAGTTGTCTGAATTGATTGGTCATAAGATGAAAGAGCGAGAGAGAGAGAGAGAGAGAGAGAGAGAGAGAGAGAGAGAGAGAGAGAGAGAGAGAGAGAGAGAGAGAGAGAGAGAGAGAGAGAGAGAGAGAGAGAGAGTGTGTGTGTGTGGGGGGGGGGACTTTATTAAGATAACTCTGCAACGTGTAATAACACGAATTTGAAAACATACGAGACTATACATTGTGTTTTTACCACCAGCCTTCATCTTTTAGACCATAATTATTTCATATGTAGAGCACAGTGTCAAATACTTTAGAGTACCTAAAGAAAGAAACTTAAGTTACTTTGTTTTTATTTCATCAGGAAACAATCGATGGTGCGAGACTACAAAGGTTCAGTAGAAATACGCCTGAATGTCCAGCAGGTGAGTTCACCATGAGTTCTTCTTCGTCCTCATCAATGAACGGGATTTACTCAGAAATATGCTTAAAGGATATGGCACAAAAATATTTAGAATTAAACAATGATTAATTTTAAAGCATTTGTCTTGTCACGTATTTTGTGGTTTAATTGATTCCCCTAAATCTATCAAACTTATTAGCCCATACTTAATGATAGATGAACTTCAACAATAGGTTCTCGCTACTGACAATCATGTGTATTCTAATTTCCAACATGTCTTTGTATCTGACTTCTTTCACATGTAGAGGAATGATTTTGAAATAAAGAGTTTAAATATATTGCGTCAGCTCTTAGTTTATGGTTTTGATCTTCAGCACTATTTTTGGTACATCAGTAGTTGAGATTGTCAGTTATTTGTATCTTACAGGCCCTCCTGGACCGAAAGGAAAGAGAGGTAAAAGGGGTAAAAAAGGTAAGTCCGACTCAGCTGTCATTGATATTTCCATTGTTTTTAATAAAGAGTTGATTTATCACAACAGTTCGAAATCTTCAGGCTTGGCATTTCACATGTACAGTTGCCATAGCGTAAATTGCCTGCTGGAAGAAAACGAACTGACTTTCAGAAGCATATATAGACCACATCATTTGGGGATCCCTTTCAAGTATTGGTTTGTTCACACAGCTAAAGACGATTAATAGTTTTCTCATGAACAAGCATGCCCAATTCAACGAGTCATACCTTATTAGGATAGATACTTCATTTGAATTATAGACAAAATAAATATTTCTTTTAATCTTTGTTTGGCTCGTTAAGTCAACCTGGTGGTCAGAAAGGCGAAAAGGGAGAACCCGGCAGTAACTGCCTCAAAGGCAAAGTAACAGAATATTCCGTCTGTAGAGTATATCTTTTCAACTTAACTTATTACAGTTTCAAATTTTGTCATTTCATTACCCCCGACATGTGATACAGGACCTCAAGGTGCACCTGGTCAGCAAGGCATAATGGGAGAACCTGGCAGTAACGGCCTCAAAGGTAAAGTAATATATACCGTCTGTATTGTATTACTTGTGTTTTCAATTTAACTTATTACAGTGACAAATCTTGTCATTTCATTACCCCCTGGCAGGTGATACAGGACCTCAAGGAGCACTTGGTCAGCAAGGCATAACGGGAGAACCTGGCAGTAACTGCCTCAAAGGGGAAGTAATAGAATATGCCGTTTGTACTGTTTAACAATGCAATTCGTGTGTTTTCAATTTAACTTATTACAGTGACAAATTTTGTCATTTCATTACCCCCTGGCAGGTGATACAGGACATCAAGGTGCACCTGGTCAGCAAGGCATAACTGGAGAACCTGGCAGTAACGGCCTCAAAGATAAAGTAATTGAATATGCCGTCTGTACTGTAGTTCTTGTGTTTTCAATTTAATTTATTACTGTGACAAATCTTGTCATTTCATTCTCCCTGGCAGGTCATACAGGACATCAAGGACCACCTGGTCAGCAAGGCATAACGGGAGAACCTGGCAGTAATGGCCTCAAAGGTAAAGTAATAAAATATACTGTCTGTATTGTATTACTTGTGTTTTCAATTTATCTTATTACAGTGACAAATTTTGTCATTTCATTACCCCCTGGCAGGTGATACAGGACCTCAAGGACCACCTGGTCAGCAAGGCATAACAGGAGAACCTGGCAGTAATGGCCTCAAAGGTAAAGTAATAAAATATACTGTCTGTATTGTATTACTTAGTTCTTGTGTTTTCAATTTAATTTATTACTGTGACAAATCTTGTCATTTCATTCCCCCTGGTCAGCAAGGCATAAAGGGAGAACCTGGCAGTAATGGCTTCAAAGGTAAAGTAATTGAATATGCCGTCTGTATACTGTAGTTCTTGTGTTTTCAATTTAATTTATTACTGTGACAAATCTTGTCATTTCATTCTCCCTGGAAGGTCATACAGGACATCAAGGACCACCTGGTCAGCAAGGCATAACGGGACAACCTGGCAGTAACGGCCTCAAAGGTAAAGTAATAAAATATACTGTCTGTATTGTATTACTTAGTTCTTGTGTTTTCAATTTAATTTATTACTTTGACAAATCTTGTCATTTATTTCCCCCTGGCAGGTGATACAGGACATCAAGGACCACCTGGTCAGCAAGGCATAACGGGAGAACCTGGCAGTAACGGCCTCAAAGGTAAAGTAATAAAATATACTGTCTGTATTGTATTACTTGTGTTTTCAATTTAACTTATTACAGTGACAAATTTTGTCATTTCATTACCCCCTGGCAGGTGATACAGGACCTCAAGGTCCACCTGGTCAGCAAGGCATAACGGGAGAACCTGGCAGTTACGGCCTCAAAGGTAAAGTAATAAAATATACTGTCTGTATTGTATTACTTAGTTCTTGTGTTTTCAATTTAATTTATTACTGTGACAAATCTTGTCATTTCATTACCCCCTGGTCAGCAAGGCATAAAGGGAGAACCTGGCAGTAATGGCCTCAAAGTCGAAATAATAGCTCGCGCAGCGGCTCAATGACTAGTACGCATACGCGTCGTATATACTATGCGAAAAAAATTGGTGGTTCTCCCAGGGATGCATTGCGGCGCGTAGTGACTACGCATGCGCCTTCCATATACTACGTGCAATCTCCACACACTACCTTATCATCGTATAGCATAGGCGACATAAGGGGCAACATCAAAAGTTCAATATAATATATCTAACTTAATTGCTTAAATTAGGTCCCAGACCCCCCCCCCACCCCCCATCTAATGACCTAAAATTGAAAATCGTTTCAGACTCATACTGTATACTTCCACTTTCAAACAACATACCAATATACTACTGAATTATAAATAAAAACAGAAAACCATTTTAACCGCGTACCGCTGATAAATCGGACTGAGTGCATGCAGTGTTATAGGTAAAAGCAGCCTTGAAATCGTACTAAATTTGCCAAGTATGACGTTAAATCGTTTTTGACTGTTGAGAAATTAATTTGGCCAACCCCCCCCCCAAACTCAAGCGATTAAGTTAGATATATTATATTGAACTTTTGATGTTGCCCCTAACCATGCATTGCAATATTGTAACAGTAGGCCTGTTGGCACGATTATCGTAACATTGTAACGAGTATCGATGCATCACTGTACCTCAAGGAGAAATTGTTACACTATTTGGAAGTTTGACGCATGGCGGTACGCGATACGGACCACTGATGACATAGTGCAGTTTAATTTCCGGGTTGTGGAAGTGTGGTTTTGACATTTATATTGTCGATAATTGATTTTTTTACATGTTCTAAAAAGAATAACTACTTTCCTATGTTTCTTGGTACAGTAACATTCCTAAATCATCGAGTTGAATTGAGAAATCATGATGTTCGGCAACATGTCAACAAAACATTTGTCCACGTTGGCTGGTGGAGTGTCTATGATAAGTTGCCTGATTGAAAATGAACAATATTAATCTAATGGCTATGATGGTTTTTGAAACAAACAACTGCATAGAGTGTTGACTTTCTTTACTTCTCGTCCATGTCAGAGAATTAGATGTCATTCAATAAAATAAATGTTGATGGTCAATACCCCTGGAAAATGACCCACATCAAGTGTATAAACCCTGGCCCAGGCAGCCGGTCACAAATGAATCTACCGTGCGCGAGCTAATGGGCTTTGCCTAGTTATGATATTAGAATATGCCGTTTGTACTGTTTTAAGCAATGCAATTCTTGTGTATTCAATTTAACTCATTACCCCTACAGGTGATACAGGAGCTCAAGGTCCAAAGGGACAGACTGGTCAGCAAGGAGTACAGGGAGAACAGGGTAGTCACGGCCTGAAAGGTTAATATCCTAAAATACACAACACGATTGAATTTGTTTGTTTGGAACGGGTTTGTTTGCTTGTGTTCATTTTTTCAATCACGATTCACGCCTCGTGTCTACCTGTGGTCGTCTTTCGATCACGTATTGATCCTTGAACTTTTTTAATCAATGTAGGCGATAGGGAACATCTTGGTCTAATTGGACCATCAGGTGTGCAAGGGATCAAAGGAGAACGTGGTAGTAAATGTAAATAAAATAAAATTATATAAAAAGAAAGGTCATATGCTTCTTTCGCTTCAAGACCTGTTGGCTATTTCAATGTATTCCTCTTCAGTTTATGTTGATTTGTATTTATAGTACGTGTGTTCTGTCAAAATGTATCAACAGCAAATTGTTACTAGAATATAATCCTTCAAATGTAACGGCCAATTCAGTTTAGGATTTCAATTTAGCTGTCAAAAGCACTCGTCCAGCAGAGCTCTATAAATAGTTGGTCCATATCAAAATAAAAATCATATGTAATCCTTTTGGCTCCACTGATAAGATAAAACTAATGTGAGAACCTGGTAATGAAACCCTGATCTTTAACAAAGTTTGAATTCTACATATTTTAGGTGATACAGGCTCTAAATTGGCCTACTGATGACCAAAGGAGATCTACGAATGAAGTCCACTCCGAACATTGCCATTGCTAATTCTTTAAGATAAACACTCAATTTAAAAATTGGGTGGATACGATTGATTAAAGTATGCTTTTGTTTATTGTTGTTATTGCTTATATTAATTATATGAGTGTTTTACTTAGCAAATTATTAGAATAAATAACGCTATTTTTTTTATTTTTTTTCAAGGTGACATTGGTCCAGTAAGAGACGATCCTTTCTATGAATATCTGTCCTGGTTACACCACGAGGAACAAATTCATCCAGATTTGGTAAGTTAATAACAATAATAGTTAATTGGCATCGTAGGAAAATGAAAACCTGCCTTCTTCATTTTACCCTACTGTAAAGATGTCGAGGTCCACAGAAATAACGATACATTTACCAACATGTTATCATTTACATTTGCTTACTAAATTCTATACCCTTTTATTGATGTCTTTTTTGACAATTATGGAGAAATTCCTAAGCCATTCTAACTTACGAGCCTTACAATACACACATGTATAGTTCTAGCCCCATGAATACTACATTTACTTTAGCTTGCTGCACTATTTCTTAATTTGCTAAAACACGGGAAATAGCAATTCAAACAATGTCATCAAGACGTAATATATAGTGATGTTAAGAGTAACTTCACGGAATGTTTTACTGATACATGTTAACTTCCTCCTATTCTGATATCTTATCGTGATGTATTGTAGGTTCATCGTCGTATGACTCGACCAACCGTTCATCTCCAGGCTGAAAATATAGACACCTACGTGGTCAAAGGTTTGTTTTTCTTCTGAATCATTAAACAAATGTGGTGGCCAGTAATCGTGGATACGTTTTGAGATTAGTTGTCAAACATAAACTTTATAAAAGCCAGTCATACAGAACAGAACATCGACAGCCTCTATAATAATCCTACACACATTGCTAAGTCAGGTTCAACGGCAATCTTACGAATACTCCTATATTTTATCGCCTGGCGCGTACACATTTTACCAACATTGCTGAATTCTTTTGCGTAAGCCAGCTTAAGTGATCAGACCCGTAAAAGTGGTGAAATATTGTACAACATATTTTTAATGAGATAACTCCCGACATATGTTAAGGACATCATTTAAAGAGATGTGCATATCATATTTTGTGATTAATATAATGTGATTAATAATATTAATCTAAGGGAAATGTTCATCTAAGCGCCCTTTATGCAAATTTAAATGGTTACATTAAAGGTAGTATATCACGTGCTTATATTATTGCTACATACACAGATACAACCATGAAGTTTTGGCAGATGACGTCATGGTCAACCGCAGACGCGTTTAAGTATGACGAGAGGACTGGTCACGTGACAGTGTTGATACCAGGTCGATATTACATATACAGTCAAGTCTACTATGCAGAAGAACATCTTGAAACCGTCGGCCATATTGTGTGTCAGAACAATCATCCATTAATGCGGAGTTTGACATCACTGAATGATGGAGCTATTAGTCGAACACTCTACACTGGAGGAGTATTTAACTTACAAGCAAACGATAAGATATCTATCAAGGTCCCTGGTACAGAAGTCAAAGTCACACTTTTTGTCGAAAAAGAAGGTACATTCTTTGGTTTGATGTTTATTGATGGCCAACCGGTTCCGAAAGATTTTCTGGATATGTTTTACCAGCAGAGAACGAATCTAAGTGAGTTCATGACCAAATATTTTCTATTTGTCAATGACAATGTAAAGTGAAATCTACATGTAAGCAAGATATAGACACGATCATAGAAATGAGGAAATATATATTACTGAATCACAAGTATGATAATCTAACAATTATGATTTGCAAGTAAAGTATATATCACTACACGAAAAGTCTAATTTATCCACTTTTACCAAACCTTTACCCAACCTGTGACACATCTCACCACCATCTCTGTGCATGGGTAGTACGAGACGCATGTGTTACGTTTGATTGTCTACAACCCCCACGGGAGAGATCTCCGTGGGTAAATTAAGTCAAAGGGGAAAAACCAGTTGTCTGGCATATTTGCAGTAAAAGTTGGTCCTGAACGTGAGAATGATCCAGTGCAATCCTTATGGCCCCCACTGGTAAGATAACATTAATACGAACGCCTGGCATTGAAACATAGGCCTTTAACACCATAATAGCTATAAATCAATAATCATAGAAATGAGTCTGTGTACAATTACGAAAAGTAGTCTTCGAGCTAAAAATAAGAAGATATTTAACCGTAAATATCAGGCGCAGAACAAATGAAACATACCAATGTAAACCATACATTTTATTTATATGATAAAGTGATATAGTACACGAATTATATATGCATGCTCTCTAGCAACATGCGAAATGAACTTATAATGTAAAATTAAATACTATACTTTGTAATACGATTACGTTAAACTAGTGAGATGAAAATGTTTCTTCATACTTTCAAAGATTTTACTATTTAAACAGTAGAGTAATTTTGTTTTCCTTGTTTTGTCATTTTTCTATTCAACAGGTTCCGATGAACGTTTTAATCGTACTGAAGTCATGGAGTCAACAGAGACAGAAGGTCAGTACTTCTTTTTACCTTTCATCATTGTTATTTTTATAATATTTGACAATGATTAGGTCTACTTGATGGTTAACTAAATCTTCTTGTAATGGTTATGAAGTGTCTTTTATAATGTTGATCAATTATTCCCTCAAAGTACTAGCGAACTAGTGATAGTTAATTTCGAACTTGGAGAATGGTAAAGTAAACATCAAAGGAATATTTATTGAAAGAAGGCGAAACAATCTGATCTACTTTTATCATCCATTCGAACATTTGTGTACCAGTTGTTCCCTAGACAGAAAAGATAGAAATATCTACTATTCATACATAATGTGAACAGTCTCAAGAGTGACTTATAATTTTTTCTCGTTGAAGTTTCCTTGTTGCGGAGGATTTTGAATTGGTTGACTGGCTGATCCCAAATATTTCTGGAAGGTCATGGCTTTGAGAATTGCGAAATCATGATTGGTTCGGCATTACGAGATATCCATATTCCAAAGAAGCATGGACTGTAAAGGCAAAACGACATCATTGAAAGAAGTTGAGGATTAATCAATAATACATTTATATATGATTACTTGTATGATATTGTTCATTTTATATTCAATGATAAAGACGCTGATGAGTATTAAGGAGGATTAGAAAATTGGATAACATCACCCTCTTGCAAAACTCCAATAGCGACCATCAATATTTTATTGATTTTGAACGTTTAGTAGAGAAGATGGCGATTTGATACGTTAATCAGAGAAGCATATATTCACACGATCTCAACATTCGTGCTATTTTATGTACGATGCATCCCTGTTCATAATTCTTTAGTGTATCTCGCCATTCGTTCTATACGGTACCCAACAGATGTATTTTACTTTTCAAAATTGTGTTGACTGCGCAGTGTTTCACTGTTATCGTGATCTGATGAAGCTCTATGTACAGGACAAAAAAGTCAGAATGCTTGAAAACCTTTTCAATTGAGTTTTTTTGAAACCATCCAGTTTACATTTCTGTATTTATAAAGTAAATACGATCCCGAAAAACGTCAACTCTTGGTTGGGCATGGAATTTTGATTCTGCTTGCCAATCATGAAAACTTCTGGGGTATACGATCTTAGTTCATATTTTTATACCGTTTTATACCGTGAACAGCTACGCTATCTATAGGGCTACATGTAATAGTAAACAGTAGTTGAAATGAAAAAAAAAACCACAATGTTATGAGCGAAGTTGAATGGCAAGAAGTGTGACTTGCCTTAAAAATAAAATAATGTTCTTAGTAAATATCACACAGTTCACAATTCAAGTCGATGTATTGACCTGACGGACGGACGGACGGACGGACGGATTGATGGATGCCTAGATGGATAGATACAGATTGATAGAGTGATATATAGATGGATGGATGGATGGGTGGACCGATTGATGGATGCCTAGATGGATGGATACAAATTTATAGAGTGGTATATAGATGGATGGATGGGTGGATGGATGGATTTATGGAGATAATGTGGTAATAAAGGGAGACAGGGTAGAAGATAAACAGAGCACTTTCATGGAACACATATTCTAAATTACATAATAACAATGCTTTGAAACATCTACTTTTTTATTAACATGTATTTAAAGATAAATATACAGAAAATCCAGCTTTTAACAATCCAGAACAAATACAAATAGATCATATATGAAAATATGTCAACAAATCGGTGGATCAAGTATGTAAATTATTGAGTCTCTGTAATTCTTTTTTTTTAATAAGAGGTAAATATTTCGTTAAGTTTATATCTCTATTTGCAATTATCATGGGGTAGGCTATCGGCATTATTGAAGTATTTAATATTACTGGTGCTATCCAATTCAAACAATCTTTAAAAGTCCATCCAAATAATCAAAAAGTCACATAAATAAGAAATATTCACGATGTGTGACAACTATAACAGCAATGACTTATTACCATATTCAATAAGGTGTATAATTAATATACAAATGTATAGATCTAGTATGTGCATCTGTGCAGTTGTTCTAATGATAACCGACATCCTTGTCTCCCTAGCGCCACAATGGTCGAATGGTTAGCGTGGCCGGCTTTGAATATGCAGTTGTCAGATTCGAGTCCCGTCGCTGCCGTTTGTTTCTGCATGGCTCAAGTTCTTGGGCAAGATTTGAAAAAACGACTGTGCCTCAGTTAACCCAGCTGTATGTATGGGGACCAGGTAGGATAGAACGTAGACAGTGGAGAAGTTCCTCTACTGTCTATTGATAGAGGTTACGATGTGAATACTTTAATCCTATGCGCATTGTACTCCCCGGGGAATTTAGGAAGTATAAAGGGCCATTGTGCCATTATAGCTAAAGTGCTTTGTAAAGTGCTTTGAGCACAGAGTGGGGAAATACTATATAAAAACCAACATTATTATTTATTATAAGCCTCTGTATTCTCTCATACATTTTGAGTGTGGAACATAACGTTCAAAATGTGCATTCTTCACACAGTCTGCAAACGCCGTAATGAACACTCAGTAGTTTGCATGGATACCATGCGTAGAAGATGATTGGTTGAATAAGTCAGTTGAGGGCTTATGTTGATTGTGGTATTTTACCTGGCTGTGACCTAGTTGGCTGTATACGAAATTTGACCTTTGTACAAATAACCTTAATGTCTACTAGTAATATGCTAATTTTATGTTGATTTTCCCGCAGCGTTAACGATTGCAGATATTATAATGAGGTGACCCAAACAACTGAATATTTATTACTAAGTTCGCAGACTGCCTGGAAATAATGTTTGCAGGGTTGAGCATCAGGCTCGCAATGGAGGCCACTATAATCACAATCTGATTAAGATATAATTGAAGCTTTTCCTTTTAAGTATCTGTATGTATAGTTAGCCTTTTTGAATGTTACCTGGTGTCATTGTGGTAAATACACTTTTAATATGTGAAGTTTACATGAAAAATGAAGACATCTAAGGACTGTCATAACACATCAAAGACCTTCAAATCACAAAATGAAAACTTCAAGATAACCCTTATATTGGACAAACAAATATCGATGTTTTGAAATGTTTAATTACTAGTATACATTTACATTATTTCTTTTAAGGCATGTTAAACAAATCTGAACAATGAATGTTAAGGTTCAGAATATATATATATATATATATATATATATATATATATATATATATATATATATATATATATATATATATATATATATATATATATATATATTGTATATTGTAAATGGGGTTCACTCTGATAAGGATATTTCGCTTGTGTATCACAATAAAGGAATGGATACAATACATATTAAAATTCAATCGTGTAAGTGAAGTGATACCAAAGAAAGAACTCAATTACTGATAGTTTCTAACGGAGTTCAAGGATATGTTTGTTGGGTTTGCATTTCCGTTACGGCATTATTTTTGCACAAGAAGGTCATTTTTAAACCAGCACGGAACTGGCGATATTTCAGGGCGTATATGGCAGGATTTACTGCACAGTTACAGTAAACAAGAATGACTGTAAAATTGATAAGTTTTGGATTATACACCAAACCGGCATTGACATTGTACATCAGGAACATAACCTGATTTGGTGTCCAGCAGATCACGAACGCGGCAAACACTAAGCAAAGTGTCTTGTAGACGTTCTGACTGGCTTTCATCATCGTCGAATCTTGTTCATTGACAGTGCTTTGATTCGATGCATTTTGACTTATGGTTGAAGGTTGCGATGATGGATGCACTCCAACCTTGGACTTCAATGAAACGCCAATTTTGATGTATGCAAATAGCATAATAACCATTGGTATCAGGTATTGGATTGAGAAACTCGCCACACCTAGGATACTTTGATTGGTTCGTCCAAGACTCGCGCGTCTGCAATAACCATTACCGTTCACGATCAATGCCATACTGAAGGTGCCGTAAGTGTATATGGATAGCCAAACGACACAAAGGAGTATCACTGCTTTCTTTTTATTGAAGAACGCAACGTATTTGAACGGATAAAGAATAGCAAAATAACGTTCCAAAGTCAAGGTGAGTAGGTTGTAGGTAGAAACATAAAAACTTGCCCACATTGGATACCTGGATACCCAAACGCGACAAAGGATCTCACCCGCAAGACCCCCTGGTATGTGATTGATTGGCACGAGATGAATGAAGAAAACAATGGCCGCAGAAAATAGATCTATCGCAGCTTGGCTTATAACAAAAAAATTGTTTAATGTTCGCAATGTTCGCACACGAAGAACAACCGCGACAACCAGGGTGTTATTTAATATGCCAATAAACCCAACAGTAATTATCAACGCTCTTATTGACATTTCATAGTAGGTGTTTTTAATCATAGCTGATTGGGGTACAAGGATGTCTGTTGTGTTATTTGACATCTTCGCTCTTCTTCGGTTATGTTCGTGATGCAACAGCTCGACAGTTCTTCACAACACACCTGGAAAAGAAAATATTGCCAATTTTATTTACGACCACTTAAGAGCTTAGTCTCATAAATGGTTCGATTATACATTTTAAGGAAATGGTAGACGATTCTAACACTTTTTAAAGAGATCGAACAAGACGACACCTCATGACAGCCTGTGATATCCGAGTATATCTCCATTTACCTGTGTACATAGACATTTAAACCGGCTATTGTTTCACAATCATTATCTTGATGAGTGCGCTTGAGGAAAAAAACCCCCAATTTCTTGATGGACTTTTTTGCGCTTGGAGGCAAAAAACAAAGTTCTGTAAAGGGTTTAATAGTAATCTTCATGGTTTAAAACAAAATAATTAATCAGTAAGTCTCACTTGTTTAACCTTCAGTACGAGAAGCTCAATACATGATACTTTGTATTTCGTATACTATATTTTACGGACATTTCATCGGAGGCTAGGGCAAACATTCTATATTAAGGTTTGCATTACACATAGTATGGACACCTAACGTTCTCTCAACACATCAAAGGGGCTTTGCTATACTTATCTCCAATAGTAATACTATTACGCTACTGCAATTTTTGTGTGACATGCGAAACTGATATTGTAGGACCCTTCGAAGTTTTCCTAAAGATATAACTACTGGCTACTATGCCAATGTTACGAACAATACCTTTTTGTGTGAGATGCCAACTCTGTTTTTGGACCCCTCGATATTCTCCTGTCTAATTACTAGCTTTACAATTTGTATTGCTCCGTTCACGTACTGTATTATTGTAATTAATTAATTAATTAACCAGAAATGACCGCTGTATACCTTGCCCAACCTTATCTGTGATGTCATAACATCTTATTTTATAAGGCCTAATAAAAAAGATTGTGTGGTTCCGATTACACTCAATTTTAGAGAAGGTGGGGAGGTAGATTTTTTAGTGTATTTTTTTTCCTGGTGTGTGTGTCTATTTCAGGTAGTTATGTGTTTACCAAATGGTCTCTGTGTTATTGGTTTCTTCCCATCATATGTACAGCCATTACACTTACAGATAGGACGAACAGTTTTTATTGTCTTTTTATTAGTTCAGGTCAGATATAGATTATTTATATTGTGTAATATTTATTCTTTGATTAGAATAAGTCATGCTCATACTCAGAATAATCTAGCAAAATTTGTTTTTTTTGCTTTCCGTTTACGTCAAAGTATGATAGACTAATTTCGTTGTTTTTTAGTTTGATTATATAGATTTGTATGTGCCATTGCCTCTACATTCGCAGTTTTTTTGTATAGATTGATTTCTGTTCTATAGGCCGGTGGCCACGGTACTATGAATAAAGCACGCATTATATATATATTATATCAACAAATTGGAAATAAAGGTGTGGCTATTGGAGGTAGAGCAAGCCGGCGTTCAAGATTTGCAGTCGGAAAGACATAAACTGAAACTGCTTTTAAAGATTATGTTACCAAGGGCGAAGCAGAAGATCTTAATTTGCACAATGAATTCCACAACACTATACATGAATATGACTAAACATTAAAAAAGGAATAGATATAATTCGAAAACACTAAATGATATCTAATTTGTATTCTTATGTACCATTAAGCATTGACGTCATCATAGTAAACAAGCTATGAACTCTTGAACAACGCATATGTCATGGGTTAATCGCACCGGGTTATCAGTTCTCGTTCATGTAAATGAAAATCTATGTTCTTATAAATCTATTAACATTGTTCAATATCCAGTGGTTTTCTCACTTTTCTTATTACAGGTTTTACTTAGATGTATGTTCAGCTGATCCATTGAGACGTCGTTTCTCAGTTGTTATCTCTGTCACCACCAGTATTCCCGTTCTATTATCTTTTATCTCGTATGCAGTCTAGAGTGGAATTTTAGTGATATCAAAATAAAGATTTATGTACGTCGATAAAAATAGATGATACATACACGACTAATTTCTACTTAGCAATACAAATGATAACTATAATTAAACGGTTTTCTCATGACCCAAAAGAGAAGAAAGAATTTGAATCAAAACATTTCAAAAAATATACCTGTAATATAAAGACTATCAAAAACTTTTGCCACAGACAATCGTCCTTGCATAGTGTATGGTTGTACATTGACTAACCTTAGCAATAATTAACTTTGCAATATCCTGATACACACGTTCACCCGTGATAACTGGTTTACCTTTTCTTTACAATACAGTTTATAATATGTTACGATGGTGTAAAACCTTAAATCCATAAAGACTAATTACCAGACTGGCACATTGTGTTCATGTACAAGAAGACATTTTAGTCACCACTTGTTTTTGCCTTTTTCCAGCGAAATTAGCGAAAATAAGTCTTCAGTGAACATGTTCAGGTTTGCAATAATCCAGCGTGTAATCGTAGGTACCCATTATATCTTTGATTTGACTACTATGCATCTAACCGTGACAACAGCTTTAACGCCAGGAGTGCTGAGTCACGCATTTTAGGTATAGGTATTAGGTATAAGAAATTGGATGGTTTGGCTTTCAGCATTGAAAGCCAGAGTGGCAAGAGGGAACTGGTTTTTCAATAACGGTAATAACTTTTCCTTTGCCGCTGGCAAGGTTATATGTACATATACATATGTGTGGTGTTGGAGAATCCATTGAGTATTAGCTTTAATTTGGATGAGCATTGCAAATGGCCTACAGCAGGGGATTCAAGAAAGTGAGATGAGATGAGATGAGATGAGAGAAAAGGAGTTGAGATGTGATGGGATTGGATTAGATGAGATGAGATGAGATGAGATGAGATGAGGTGAGATGAGATGAGATGAGAAGAGGTGAGATGAGATGAGATGAGATGAGATGAGATGAGATGAGATGAGATGACAAGAGATGAGTTGAGTTGAGAAGTGAGATGAGATGAGATGAGATGAGATGAAATGTTATGAGATGAGGTGAGATGAGATGAGATGAGATGAGATGAGATGAAATGAGATGAGATGAGATGAGATGAGATGAGATGAGGTAAGATGAGATGAGATGAGATGAGAGGTTCAAACAAAACATCACGGACTGGTGTTATTGTACCTACCATGCCATTGGTGATTTGTCTTTGAGTCGCGTTAACGAACTATGATCATGCATTTTCATAGCCAAGAGACCATCGCCATTCATGGGGGTAAAGCAAATATTTTTTTTATTGTGAACAAACACTTGAGATATAATATGTTTCCGAACAGAACCAATAAAGATAAGCAACAAGATACACATAGATTAATTGCAAACATTATATATATATATTTGTACAAGACTACTGAATGTTTTTGATAGTCATGTAATTTTTTAAAGAAACCGTACAATTTATACTTTATGAAAACATAAGGTAACAAGACTAGTTTCGCTCTTAATGATACATGAACAACTGTTATGTATTAAAACTTATTATGTTTTCATTAGTCGCTGTCAATATTATGGGACACTGTATGTTTAAGACATCGCAATGCAACAATTGAAAATAAACACCAAACCAGATTTAAACTGAATGCCTTCCATAAGGATTTATGCAAGAACTTTAGCTCTATATCTGTGATTCGTCAAGTCCCAATGAAAGTTACTTGTCAAAAATGTTGTTCAAATGCCTGCCACGCCTCCTATTTTCAGCACAGGAAAGCTTGCCATCCTCGACTTCACTCGGCTTTCGTGATCCCCTACATACCAGGGATATGGCATGTGCATGTTGAACTTCCTTCTGTCCCACCACGAGTTTACACATGTACATTCTCAAGACTTTTTATTGAGTGGCGCGCCCTCACTGTACACTAATTATATAGAGGTCAATGTATAGGTCATTATTGATACATTGTCGCGAAATTTTCTTCGTAGGCTAGGCGAGGCTTGGTCTATTTTCCATATTTTGACCACACACATTTGGGTATAAATTATAGATTATTACACTTGATAAATATGTGAGAGTGTATTTATATCCTGAGATACAGAGCTAGATAAATGATTATGTACAAGCCTTGCAACAAACAGCGGTAGTTTGTTATCGAGAGAAATCGGAAAAGAACACGGTAAAAAGGAGACGGTTCGAGGTAATACTTCCTAAACTTCTAATCAAAAATCTAAAAAGACACGATTTCATCTGCGCATCAGTGTGTGAAATTTGAAAATGATAAGTCCATATTTGACGAAATTGAAATGATGATAAATATTTCACCTGTTTGTGAACTCTGCGCTCATTGTAAACCTATTTTAAGGCCAAGAAAAAAAAATTGTTTTATGGTGAGTTTGAATCACTTAAATACCCTGCCTCGGTCTTCTTATTTCTCGTGTTTGTGCAGCCAATGCAGACTGCATATTCAAGGGAAACACAAAATAAGGTTGGCACGAAACCCCTGAAAACAGAGTCTTTCTCAGTAGTGTAGAGCACGAGTATAAAGTTGGCGTCAGATTCAGATTCGGATCTGAGGCCATCTGACTGCCTCAGTCTTCTTTTTTCTCGTGTTTGTGCAGCCGATGCAAAGTGCAGATCCAAGGGAAACACAAAATAAGGTTGGCATGAAACCCCTGAAAACAGAGTCTTTCTCAGTAGTGTAGAGCACGAGTATAAAATTGGCGTCAGATTCAGATTCAGATCTGAGGCCAGCTAACACTCAATATAACGTTCATAAGATAATGCTACCTCAATCTGAATCTGATGCCAACTTTATACTCGTTCGATCGATTAATTACTCAAATTGGTCATTAATATTCATCGGATTATTACCAAAACCTAATCAGCTCTGGCCATTACCCTACGGAACATGTCTATGAAATTTCGTTCGAATTGATGCAGCCGTTTTTTCGGAAATCGTGATACACACACACACACACACACACACACACACACACACACACACACACACACACACACACACAGACTTCATCGGTATATTATAACCTTCCTTACGGAAGGTAAACATGACAGGAGACAAGTACATTTTCAAATTACAGCGGGTAAAATATGCCAAATTGAGTGAAAGCGCCACTCGAAAAACAGATTTTGTTCAATATCTAGATCTGTGAATTTAGGAATCAGATAGCTGTGCTCTTGAAAGAAGTAATTTGTTGTTTCCGAACGGCAAAATGTTTCACCGATGCATGTCTTCAGGTAGACAACAATCTTATAAGTTGAACATCTAACCAAGACGTTCGTATATTTGAGAAATGAATGGACCCTAATTTAAGGATTATATTTCAAGTTTAACAGGCACGTGTATGCATTAATGTATATATACCACGAACGTGGGTTACAGAATATAGTCTAAAGACACAAAATGCAAAAATCTCAAATGTACCAAAATCGTTAGGGCTAATGTTGTAATAAAAAAATCACTTGTATTTAATACAAGCGTGTGCGTGATTTTTTTACAACATGAAGTTGTAGCTTTAAGATATTTAGATTTTAGATGTAAATGATGAACGATCTCAATTGGTGCCATTGAATATGAACACATTCCTGTAAATTTAATGAACGACACCTTCCTACATTTCCCCTTCGGGTGTACATGGAAGATAATGGAAGGGCAAAAATATCAAATGAACCATAGTGTTAGTTGTTGAGCTGAAGAAAAACCTAATATATGCATGTAATTAGTGAATATATACATGCGTTTAAGACGTGACCTTTCATCAGTTGGCCTTGGCATGCAGGTGAAAGACTTTTGGTGCAAAATTCTCAATGGAAACGATTAATTTTTTAGCAGAGAAATAAAATACACGAATTGTTCGCAAATATTAGTAGCAGAGCATTATAGACTTAATTCAAAAGAATAAGGATGTAATAAGTCGTTACTCAGAGTTTCACGCTTGTTGCGATGATCAACAATATATATATATATATATATATATATATATATATATATATATATATATATATATATATATATATATTTATATAAAGTTATCATAATGTTAAAATCAGCCAAAACATTTACAATTATAGATTATTTTTTCCCGTTGTCGTGGAAATTGTCTGGTTGAATATAGGGATCCTTTAGGTTAAAATGATTTTCACTTTGAAACCAATAATTATCACCCCAAAGTCATGCCATGTGCTGTACATGTTAATTGCTTCTAAACTATCACGGAGAATTTATCTTGAAGAGATATATGAACTATTAGTTTTTTCATCAGTTCTCTGTGTTCTAGTGGTTGAAACTCAGGACTAACTATCTCAGGCAGATGCTATATGTTGCCAGGCCTGGACGACTCCTGGATATACTTTGAACTAACCGGGAACGTCTAGGTAGTTCCACACCGACGTCGCCATCGCAAGCGTGCATCATATAGGCCTGCACGTAGTCCCAAAGCCAACTTCATATTCTGTAAAACTGTGTGCTAGTATAAGTATACTTGTCTGTATGACACGTCGCTGATAACACTGTTTCAGACAATTTCTGTTGATAGAAGTATGCAAAGCTATTTACCGACACATATTTCTATCTCACGGCAAAAAATAATATAAGTACACTTCACTTGCATATTATGGGATTTATGAGAAGTAAATGATAAAGCAAAACGTGTTTTACAGCGCAAACTACTATTTAATATATATATATATATATATATATATATATATATATATATATATATATATATATATATATATATATGTATGTATATATGTAAAATAAAATATATCATCAACATTGAAATATATTTCGTTGCAACAAATACTGGTCGTGCGTGACAAAAACGTTTCAAGTGTTCAACATTCATTCAGGCGCAATGATAATTTCATTATGTTATGTTTGTGTGCTAGCCATGTAAACGTTGAGATCATGCCTCACGCAACTATTATAGTTTACCTTCGGTATTTATGAGAATACATCTAAAAGGAAATAATACAAACTTCGATTTTGAAATCAACTGAAAGACATAATTGCAACGAAATAGTATCACAAACATTGTTTGAGGTCGAAGACGCTCTACCCCTTGCGGCTTTGCATACAAACTCTTTCGATAAGTGTGACACTTTCAAATCGTAATGGAATACATGGTTACCGTAATGGAAAGACCGGTCATCAAAATCAATTTCTTGAGACTCAGACGCCATGGTTTATCAAAAGGGATGCTTCGTCATGTTTGCTACGATCATTGAAAGTTGTTGGAGCAGATATGATTGTATCATTCGTCTGTAAACCCCGTATTTCTATGGAAATCTAAAGCGTATCCTTTGCAGCACGACCTAAAGAGATAACACTCGTCACCCGCCGAGTACCATATGGAATCGATGTATACCTTCTGATGCTGTGTTCTTCATACATTTTCTTTATAAAAACCTATCCATCACACTAAGCTGACTAAATTTCTAAATTGCACGCTTCCCGAGCATAATCACACATGAAAACGAGAATATTCGAAAACGAAACGACACGAAGATTTTACGTCTGACGTCAATGAGCAAATTTACTATTTAGGGGATGAGACAATGAAAGATGTCAATTTATTATGGAAAAGCAAGAATGATTTTAAACAGTGCAATAGTGCATGGATACAATATCTCTGTGACAAAAAAATAAGATCTCGATTTAGGGATCAAAACAAGTTTAGTCAAATTTAAATAACGCATAAGTATATAAGAGAAACACTTACAAATATACTAGCGAACATTTTTTTCTAACGGGGAAATTTCAAAAAAAGATGAAAAACTGATATGAGAATTTAATGTTTGAAAAATATAATGCCACTAAGGATTTTAAACAGAAAAACTTCATATTTAATTAGCTAAAATATGACAGAACGAAAATATTCAAATCAAACAATTTATAAAAGACATTCGACAGTTTTCGCATTTGGGGGTCGAACAGAATGGTTGTTTCCAAATAGGATCATGTCATGTGGTGCATTACTAAACACACTCAGACGAGTCCTTTAATTGTTCATTTGTAACGGAAACATTGAATCAATCAGCATTGACTGAGAATGATCACCCTCCCCCATTATTTCACTAAATGTGATTTTAAAAAAACACCAAATGTAAGCATGTTTTCGAGAAGTCGTTTGCTGCGTGAAATTCTAATTTGACACCAAATTTAGTGTATAAGTTTGGTCTGGTTCCTTTTGAAATATTAAAATAAATTTGACGGTTCACTGTCTTGTTTTTGAAGAAAATGATTTCAAGGAAATCGCCAATGGTTTATTCTCCCGTAGCGTTAGCACAGTATTTAGCGCTTATATTTGAATTTAAATGACTAAATATTGATATCATTTGAAGTGTCTTTGAACAAAGTACAAGTAACAGCAAAATATCGAACAGTTTATTTCCCAGGCACATTCCACACTGAGTATAGATAGTATTTACATTAGACCTGGCAAACAAGGAGAGGTTAAGATTGACATCGGAGACAAGCATCGGAAACCTAGTTAAGTGATTAGTTCCGCCTTAATGGTTCCAGCAAGACAGTCTCATAAATCTATGACAAAAACCGTAAATTGCATTTCGAGAAAATGACGCAACTTTCAATTCAAGTTGAAATAAATGATGAACAGGTGTCTTTTTGTGATTTTGACTATCATCAAATATTCTGTAAACTAGATGAGGTAATAAGCAAAAATGTTTTAAACAGAAAATTCAAACTCAAAGCTATCATTGACAACAGTAAATGTTACTGTAACTACAAGCTCGCGAATGTAAGGCTTGAGCTTACTGTACTGGTTCCTTTTTAAGAAGACTGAATGGTATATTAAAATACATTGTTAAAATGTTTCCCCAAGATATTACATATCACGTAATCTCTCCATTAATACTTTCACTTGTCAGCGTTTCATATGGGAACTTTTCAATATTGACGAATTCTAGGTACTAATTTCAGAATGACCGAAACGAGTATCCCGTTTCATCAGTGCCTCGCCTCGACAATGAGGAATTGAATTCTAAAGTCGCAACTTGTAATGTACATACATACATACATACATACATACATACATACATACATACATACATACATACACACACACACACACACACACACACACACACACATACATACATACATACATACATACATACATACATACATACATACATACTGTCAGTCGGGAGCTGCGTCTTCTTTCTAGTGAGATTCTAAAGTCGTCCCAACTTGAATGTGTATACAAACAGTCGGAAGCTGCTTCTTCTTGCTAATGAGATTTTAACTCGTCTAATAAACGTCAAGTTGGGAGTGAATTTGAGCTTATATATGAAATGTAAGATTGTGAAGCTAGCCATGCTCACCATCGTACAGTGGTATGGCCAAATTAAACGGTCTGAGAGTAAATTACGACTGAAATTGTCACACGAGTAGTCAAAATTACCACTAATTATTGAAGTTAACAGCCATTTGTACAAATGTGAAGCCTCGTTAGGAGAAACCTTTAACATTTGATGTTGTCAGTTACTCGAACTCCAACTGAAAACCTCTCATTATAATAGTAAATGAGAGGCGTCTAATCCCTGCAAGCAGAGCTCAATGCGTATGAAGAAATAGATACAGATACTGTGTCGTCAGGGGAAAGGTGGATTCGCCGACATTGGATACTAGGCAACTGGAGATAAATGTCTTGAGGGGGAGATGAAAAAGTGTTACAGATCGGCGGAGGTTTCAAAAGGATGATAGTTCCATGATGCCTTGCTAATATGAGAGAAAGAGTTCTTACCAAATTTGTAGATACCCTTTTAACACAAAGAAGACAAAGAAAGAGCGAAGATGTCTTTGTAGAGCTCGAGTATATCGATGAAGAAGGTCGGATTTGGTCTAGAATCCACAACTGAATTGAAGCGGATAGATGAAGCTATGTATTATATGCAAATATATATGGAGACGAGAACTAATAGATAACCAAGGAAATTGTTGCAAGAAAGGTTTGATATGGTCATATATTTTTTGCGTTACAGACAATACGTGGAGCAGATTTCTGTTGTTGTTGTTTTGTTTTTGTTTTTTTAATTTTTTTAAAATCTTTTTTAATTATTTTTTATTTCTGAACTCTTTGCAATCTATCTATAAGGTACTTAAGGCTACTATACCAGAGTAATATTAAGATTTCACAAACAAGTACGGAAATATTTTCCACTTTACTTATAAAATGGTTGGTATGTACAGGATACAATGAGGGATTATGCCTTGTAAACTGGGATATCATCAAAAAATAAATTGGTTGTAAAAAAAGTCCATTGTAACTGTCAATAAAAGTGGTGAATATTATCCCGTAGTTGGTGTAATGGCAACTTTAAATCTTGAGCTAAAGCTCGGTTTTGCATTTTCACAATGTTAAAATTGTATTGGTGTAACTGGAGTATCATTTTTCGATTAGACAACCACAATATATTCACTGTAAATTGCTAAAATACCAATAATTAAACATTGCGCGTGTTAATCAGTTTTAAGTTAAGTAAAAAAAATGAACAATTAAGATATCTTTTCTATCCGCGTCAATATTAAATCAGAAATTTAAAAAAAAAAACATATGTATTTTGGCTCTATACTATTTCAGGCATTTCATTGGATCAAAATGTAACAACTGTAAGTCGATGTTGTCGAACCAGACGATAATATGAAATTATTTTGACTAAATTTTCGCAAAGCTAAGCGACCAAAATCGTTAAATATTAGTGAGATATTTGACGAAGCAGACGACATATATTTTAAAGTCTCCTGGTTTAAATTGCATCATATTCGGAACTGAAGGTTGAAAGAATGTCAAAAATGGAATTGAATAAAATGTAGGCCTGGTATTTGTAAACCTTTAGCTGCCATTTGCGGATAAAAATTAAAAAATTAAATTCTCATATAAGTTGTTCATCTTTTTTGAAATTTCCCCGTTAGAAAAAAATGTTCGCTAGTATACTTGTAGGTGTTTCTCTTATATACTTATGCGTTATTTATATTTGACTAAACTTGTTTTGATCCCTAAATCTAGATCTTATTTTTTTGTCACAGAGATATTGTATCCATGCACTGTTGCACTGTTTAAAATCATTTACATAAATATCTTATTGTAAAGAAAAAAAACGTAAGATCGGAAAATATATTATATGCTATACTATACTATACTATACTATACTTTACAAACCATGCCTCAAAAACAAACATACACACTTCCCTTAAGCTTAACTTATTTATCCCCTACCGTTACGTAGTCGTTGACTTCCAAACCCACACTCACTCCTTCATAATGTTATTTCCAGATTTTGACTTTAAAGTAAATGCATTCACTTGTTCAACATTATTAAAATGACTAAGGTGCGAAGAAACTTGACTCGACCTATATATAACTCTATGACAATGGTAGGAAGGATACTCACTGTTTGGTATGGTAGAACAACATTGCAGAAAAACAACACTGCAAAACATATTTACCGTAACGTTGGCGGCTGGCACTCTGTATACCAAGTCTAGCTGAGAATACAGTATAATCTCTGCCGATGTGAAGTACGCGTCACAACGTACACCTACGCTAGCTGCTTCCTTTCAGAAAGATAGTTCCGTCCTAAAGAATCAGAAGAGATATCGATTCTGTTGTCGAAGCTCTGTATTGTTTGGATATTGACTTAATAGTGTATAACTATGTACGTCATACATATATCCTTGTCACCTGTATTTATTAACCAACTGCTTGGTCTGTTGAGTTTTTGGTTATCCAAAAATGACGCTGAAAGCATTTCTAATTGATTACATCATCTTGGCTTATACATATATGATCATCACGAAAGTCGGATTTAGCAGAAGTCTACTGTTATGTCTATTATAGTGAATAAACCTTTATCACCTAGTTTGATGAATGTCAGAAATATCTGTGAAAAGCTTACAAAACCTACTGAAGTGGAAGAACAGCGTCAAAATGTTCGTGATTTATTGAACTCCGTCTAGTATTATAAACAAGTTTGTAGACGATAAGAGTGAAGCATACACCGATCAATTAAACCTTCATGTACTCACCTATTCACAGCTTGTATCGACAGCTGTCTTGTGTGCTGCATCTGAGTGATTCTGCTGTGTGGTGAGTGTAAATCACAGAAGAAACATTAACCAATGACACACCAAAATCCTCTCTTCCTGTAGTTTGAACTATAACTCCATCACGTGATGAAGTGTTCTCCATAGTTACAGCCAGTACTTTCTTGTTATAACACGTTCTGCCTTTACAAATGTAATGCAGTACAAACACGGCTTGAAGCTTCGACTACGTCAATAGTGATTATATAAGAATGGCAACATTAGCTTCAAGCCCAATCACAGCGAGTAATCTTATTTTACACCCACGAGACCTTTATTTAAGTATAAAAGACAGAGCTCATCACTTACAACCACACAGTTTTCGCAGGATGGTTGTTACATTACATAATTGTCGAGTACACAAGACCTAAATTCATCTAAATAAAGATACAATTTAGTCAAATTTGTTGACGACATCCGAATTCGTTCACCTCTGCAATCAACAGGAGGATACCCTTGTTTCTACCATGTCACACCCTGGTAAAGTATACCACCGTGTGTGGGTGTATGTATCTTTTCCTTTTTAATATTACATAAGAGATGACCGTATGAAGTGCATTTCCCATCTTCTTTTAAATTTACACAGGATGAACATTTGAATTTTTTATTCTACATCTTACGGCGGGTGATTATCCCTCGTCAGATTTGTGACTCAGACGTTCCTAGGGAATACAACTTTATAACATCACGCTAAGCCATTTGTAAATATCAGGTATGTGTTAAACACAAGAAAAGAAGAAATCATTTCGTTGCAAATCTGAAAGGCGGTTCTTTTTTACCATTAAATCTATGACATATACAAAAGTATACAATTTGCTCCTTTACTTTAAGTGATCTTTAAGGATATATTTGTATGTTGTATTTGATCCACGAGACTGTTCTTGACTCCAAGGAGAATATCTCCCAGACAATGTAGGTTACATGTTCCATCCAACAATAATCAGAAACACTTAATCTTGTCACTTACTCTGTCAAGTGCAGTGTATATGGACATTACAGTGCTAAGTTATCGTATTTGTGACAAAATAGTGATCATTCTGGTTCCAATGGTTGCAATACATTGATGAAAGTCCTATCCTGTTGCCAAATAAGGGATCGGGCAAGTTACATTTACATAAAATAGCATGCATTGTTAAAGTTTTCAAATTCCACAACAATTCTACAGAACAAAATTTTCTTTCATGTTGTTGTGATACATACATTTAAATAGAAACAAAGGCGATGCTGATTTTATCTTGTTACATATCCTTGCCCTTATGATACCGAGTGCTACATTGCGCATCTTCTCTAAAAACAGAACAGGATTAGAAGAAGGCCATATTGGCTAATTTGCATAACTATGTTTAGAGAGTTTGTAATTATCAAAAATGACTGTGAAAAGGTAGTTAACAAATCATCTAAATGCCTCGTTAGAAACAAAGCATACTTTTGGGAGGCTTTAGTTTTGAAAGTATCCAAATTTACACATTAATTTTGTTGTTTCAGTTTGGAATTAAGGTAGCCAATCTGTCCGTGTTTCTTTTATTTGGCTTGAAAATATCTCATCATATTGAGGATTCCATTATTGTATTGTTTCAGTACTGTATTTTTTCTTCGGTTCTCCTAAAATCTAAAAGACTACACTCCAATTATGCTGTTAGCTCGCCTTACTTTTTGTTCGAATTAAAAAGATGTTACGCAACTTAATGTTGAAAGTACCGACTAAGATGTCCAAAAACGTTGGCGGATACTTCAAAGAGCTGCGTTTAAATTCTACAGAAGCATCTTTCCTGTTGTAATTAGCCTCTTAGGTAAAGGATGCTAAACGTGTTGATTCGTGGTACGTCGGGGGTTTAAATTGCACACGTTAAATACCGGCTTACATTATTAAAACTTCCTTTTCGCCGACAGTGTTTTGATTGCATGCACGAATCCATCTTACTTTCGAAGTAAATTCTTTCCTCTGGCCTTTCCTTCCATTTCCCTTCAAGTATTGATAAGAAAATAACACGTGGCATGTGTAGCATTTAATTCTAGACAGTCATTTGGAGATGTACTAGTTTCAGTGACAAATAACACGATTGGCTCAGGTCGTATATATTCCATAGATCGTTATTCTGGTTGCAGACAATTATTGTTTACTAGAAAATAAATGGATATGGTAGTCTGCGCCAGATGAAGATAAAAAACATCTCAATTCTGTCATCATCGCAGTCTTTTGTTGTAGTATTGTTGAGTCGTTTGTTTGGACTGTCCGAATAAACATGCACTTTGGAGCCTGGTGGTATGGTTTATAATACTAATCTTGTTTCATAAAATGCAGTCTTATACATTAACATTATTCTACAATTATACAAACTCTTTATAAATGTGGTAGATGTTAATAGGGAAAATATGTGTAATATTAGGATAACTGTCCCTTACAAATCGAAGTAAGCATCATAAAGCTGTTCTTTCATATGAGCTACTCAATTCAGGGGTTGGTCTCATGATTACAAGAACGACCTTATCAAAAGCACAATTCACAACTATTCCACTAGATTTTGGTCTGATTTTTACAAACCCATACCGACATCAAAATACATCACTCAAAGTTTCCACTGTAGTGCAGCCCGGTCCCAGTTGAATTCATGGAATGTATGTCTTTGAATTCTTCTGTTATACAAGTAACATTATATTTTATACACTTGTGCCGCTCAATGACAATGTCTTCCGTGTTGTACCATCGTTTTATCACTTTTGAAAGTGCCACTTTTAAATTCAAGAAAACGTTACTTTCACCTATTCAGGATTAACAATCATACTATGTGTAGTTTGTGAACACTTTTACGAAGCATTACTCACAGTTCGATGAATCAGTGCATGGATTGACTCTTTTAAAAGTGGTTCCTACGTCATATCATGAAAAGGCTTAGCTTGAGCCTGTTGAGGGACTCTAATTTTACCGAAGCATTAATATCTATTCGAGACCTCCAGTATCTCTGTCTGTCACGCTCTGATTTTCCACCTTTCACAGCCCCAATTATGGCTTATTGTGTATGTGCAGTCTCTCTCCTACTCACTTACATTTGCATTTTATTTGACAAAGTTGTTGTTTTTCATCTAACGAAGGACTTGATTGCAAGAGCTGATACTTGGCCAATGAATACTGTATGATTCGTGCAATTTGAGATAACGTGATCTTTGAATAATTAATCATATTTTGTCAATGTGTCATTTTCTCAAATACTTGAATTCGGTACACATATTCTATACGAATAGTTTTTATGCATATTAATTACACTTGCATTTTGTGAAATTTGTCGTTTATTATTTAAATTACGAGTGCGTTTGCTAAATGAATACATACTTCTCAAATATGTTTTATACGAAATAAACAATGTTTGTCATTCATGCTTTTGGCAAATCTGTTTATATAATTTGCATAATAAATATCACTTAAATTTTTTTTGATATATAGTGCCGTCATAGCCATACAATTATACAACTACATGACGGTACATTCTACCAGCAATTAGAGTTTTTGTTATAACGTTTCAGTTTACACGAAAGCTGTAACTTAATTACAAATAACTACAATTGCTACCACAATTACGTTAACTGTTACACATTACTTCAAAATCAAATTACTCTGCTATCACGATTGACTGTTTGACAGGCATCATTTATTTCACTAACATTATCTTAATAAAACAGCCAGATGATCTAACTAGAGAATTCTGAGCATATTATATCATTCATTTTAACATAGTTGGTGTCTGATATTTCCCATACACAGGTAACCTTTGCAGGTGTTATGTGGGCAACCCTAATTGTATAAAACTAAATATAACAGCGTCCGTAATCTTAGAGTCAGTGACGCATTTAATATTGTCTAATATTTCAAGTGTTCAACAAGACGGGAGAAGAGAAAAGAGCTGCTTTACTTGTTTGGAGGGGTATTACGTATGCCACCAGGCTACTGATTAAAATATAGTTGTGTGAGGTATAACGGATCATATAAACCTTAAGTATTCATTTTACAAAAATACATGTAACACCGGACGGGAGATAAAAGATCGAGTAACAATAGACTATGTGGACATCTGTGATATCAATTCGTTTTCGCCGAAATAAATTACGGTATCAGATCGTTTTGCTGAAGTAAATTACGGTATCAATTCTTTTTCGCCGACGGTATCAGTTCGTTTCGCCGAAATAAATTACGGTATCAGTTCGTTTCGCCGAAGTAAATTACGGTATCAGTTCTTTTTCGCAGAAGTAAATTTTTTTATGAAGTAAACATTATTGCAGCAACATCCAGAACATCCGTCAATACCTCGGGGAGTTCCTGAAATATTCAAAATACGACATACATATGACACTGTACTGTATCACCCCAATATGTAATAATCAAACCAATATGTAATACTAACCCAATATGTAATTACACCTGAACCCAATATGTAATAATAACCCAATATGTAATAACACCTTAACCCAATATGTAATAATAACCCAATATGTAATAACACCTTAACCCAATATGTAATACTAACCCAATATGTAATAACACCTTAACCCAATATGTAATACTAACCCAACATGTAATAACATCTTAACCCAATATGCAATAAAACTGAACCAGTATGTTTTAACACTTAACGCAATATGTTTCACGAACCCAATGTGTAATATACCTTAAGCTAGTATGAAATACTAACCCAAATATGTTTTGACACTTAACTCAATATTGTTCACTAACCAAATATGTAATAAAACCTTAACCAAATATGTAATACTAACCCAATATGTAATAACACCTTAACCCAATATCTAATACTAACCAAATATGTAATAACAGCTTAACCTAATATGTAATAAAATTGAACCAGTATGTTTTAACACTTAACTCAATATGTTTCACTAACCCAATATGTAATAACACCTTAACCCTACATGTAATACTAACCCAATATGTAATAAACCTAAACAGATATGTTTTAACACTTAACACAATATGTAATACTAACCCAATATGTGTTAAAACTAAACCAATATGTTTTAACACTTAACTTAATATGTGTTTCACTAACCCAATATGTAATAACACCTTAACCCAATATGTAATACTAACCAAATATGTAATGACATCTAAATCCAATATGTAATACTAACCCAATATGTAATAACACATTAACCCAATATGTAATAAAACTGAACCAACATGTTTTAACACTTAACTCAATATGTTTCACGAACTCAATATGTAATAATACCTTCAACCAGTATGAAATAATAACCAAATATGTTTTGACACTTAACTCAATATATTTCACTAACCCAATATGTAATAACAACTTAACCCAATATGTAACACTAACCCAACATGTAATAACATCTTTACCCAATATGTAATAAAACTGAACCAATATGTTTTAACACTTAACTCAACTTAAACTAGTATGAAATACTAACCAAACATATTGGGTTAGTATTACATATTGGGTTAAGGTGTTATTACATATTGGGTTAGTATTACATATTGGGTTAAGGTATTATTACATATTGGGTTAGTATTACATATTAGGTTGATTTTACATATTGGTTTGCTGCATACCTCACTTATTCACAAACCACACCCAACACCCAACAACCCCAAGGCATTTGCCATATGTCCCCTTATTCAATTCACCGATATAGAAGCCAGAACAGAATATCAAGTAGAACTGTCTTAGAAAATGCGTTTGATTAAGTGAAAACATCTCTCCGTCAAATAAGCGTGTGATATCATGAAAGTGCACCGTGTACAAAGAAGCGCTACAAATATATTATCTGACATTGACCTACCACCAAAATACTTCAAATTAATAACATTTTAGCAAGAGGAATTCAAAGAAACAAATTGCTAAATTTAAATATACAGAAATATATTGTTTATTTAGGGAAAATAAAAAAAACGATTGTTTGTTTGTTTCCGAAGAAAAAGCTTCCAAAGAAAGGCGAAATTTTATTTTATTTTACTTAAAATTTTCAAAACCTACTTCGACCTAAAGATACTCGTCAGTCACAATACGTCCGTGAGAGTTTAATGAGGCATAAGAGAAGTAAATGAAGACAATTATAAGTAGACGAACACGTTACGTAGACTGTGCTATTATAGTTTAAAAAGGCCTGGTTTCTCTCTGGAATATGATTTTTTAAAATGTGACCACAGATGAGGCAAATGCATGTGCATCAAAATAGAAATATAATTAAATTGTCCTCACTTTACCTTTTTGTATGCAAAACAATTTTGAAGTCGTAAATTTTAAGTGGATTTCTCATGCTGATTTGTTTGGTAGAATTATTACTATTTTGTAGTTATATGCTGTAAAATATCATGACATTTTTAAAACATACAGCCAAATTAAAAAATAGTGAGTTTACATTAGCTAAATATGTGAGCAGGTGGTTCAGACGTCAACATGATATAAGACAATAGGCGCTAAACGTTTTGTGTGTGCGTACACAGATGTATGTTGTTTTGGGTATATTATTCATATGATGGCAAGGAAAAAATTTCAGAAACACATTAGTAACAGTTTTATGTCATGAAATGTATTTCCGTGTAGTTTTCTAAAAAGATTCTTCAATGTGATTTTGCTGAAGATGTAAATAAATACATTAACAGATGGTAGGTTAGTAAAAGGTCATTTTACAGCAATTGGGCGTGGCCACTTTGTACATACATTCTTGTGGTTGTCTTGCTGTATACGCCATTTCGTTCTTCACACGGAAGGGTGTGAACAGGGTATATCATATGAAGAGGCAAGTATTGGTTTAGTTTTTAGTATTCTCCATGGTAGTTTCAACCTGTCCTTCCAAACATTAGACTTGGAAGTGATCTCAGTTAAAAGGGTTAGGTAAAGATAGCTACAGAGACCATAGAGACCATATGGAAAACAACGGAAAAACTACCTACCTTTTCTAACATTGAGCATAATCAGAACCACACGATTATATTTAGGTCTTAAATGCTTTTTATTTCCAAAGGAACGAGTGAGTAACACAGTGTTTGCTGGAATATAATGATGCAACAATTTTGCATATTTATTTGATTATTTGATCTGTGCTCAACCCAATCGTTTGGTGCAATAAGAACGTTACATTCAAAGGACATACATTCTTTTTCCGCAATTGGATAAATTCGGATCTAATTTTTGTTAAAGATCTTGTAAATTTGGTTGGAGCTTTTGATATTGAGCTGATTTATAGAAAACGTAATGTACACACAAACTGGATATCTGAACTTTTCAAGATTCTAAATTCCATTCTTAATGGCTGGAAAGCAATCTTGAAGAATCACCCTCTACAGGAGGAAACAAACAGAACAGATTTTTGTCAAACTGTCTGAAGACTGGTTAAGGACTAGTATAGGTGCTTAATTCGACACAAATTTGTGAAACCTTGAGTTGTAGAAAAGTGGAATAGAAAGTACGAACTTGACGTTAATTGGTCAAACATTTGGTGCCTCGAACACTTAATTTAACGTGTGAGCGTAGATTGTCAAATTTTATGTTTAAATTTCTTCATTGTATCCTTCCTTGTAATGAGAAATTGTACAAGTGGAAGAGAGCCGTCAATAGATTATGTCGTATCTGTGGTACCGTAGAAACACAGAAACACATGTTTTGGGAATGTAGACGACTTGATAAGCTGTTGAAAAAAAGTAATGGACTTCATCAACAATATAAACAACACTAGAATTGATTTATGTTTTCGTGATTTAATTATTGGAATCAATAACGTAGATAGCTGTGTAAATCATATCATTGTTATTGCAATGTTTACGGTTTACAAATCTTGGCTTATCTGCCAGGACAAAAGCGTATCTGTGTTTGAGAGATTTGTCTTTTTCTCCCTTTCACAAGAAGAGTTATCAGACAGAATCAGAATTGAGTGTAACATTAACTATGTAAAGGCTAGAAAGAAATGGAAAGGCTTTGTCGAAATCATAGCCTAAATTGTGATTTTCATTTATTTTTTACCCTGTATTATTATGGCACGATAATAAAAAAAATATTTGATTAGCTACATTGTTTCCATTGACAGATGTTATTCCTGAAGAATGAGATGATGGAAATTATATTAGTATGGATTCTTACACTGGCATTAGGCTACCCTACACTGGTCTTATCAAACCCTATCAATAAGGTTGATTTCAATGACGGCGAACATATTATTGATGGTAAGAAACATTTTAATATCATACTGACCCTCTGTGATAGTTGAACATTTACTAAATTACAACACGTGACAGAGTATATATTTTGACACGATTCCACGCCCAGCACAGAGGGCATCTTTAATATTTAGGGAACTTTTGGAATTACAAGGGGTGGGGTAGCTATTTGCCAATTAGTCCTAAGGGGAGGGTCATATGTTAGAAAATAGAAATTAGGGGTGGCTCACATTTTACAATGACTCGGTTTCTTTATCTGACTTTGGATTGTTTTGCCATGATCACACCGCTGCCACCCATTACAAACTATTGCTACGACATCCCACCACTGCCACCATTGTAAAGTAACATCATAACATATCAGCGAAATGCAGTTATTTGTGGAGTGAGGAGAGAAGCAGGTCCCATTGTAGTAAAGGGGAACAGCATGGCTAGATATTGGGCTGGGGATAAGGGATCAGTCAGTTTCTTTGGCCGGGAGGGGGGGGGGGCGATGAATTGGGAGGGGGTCACCCTGTTTTTGAAATTTGCAGTGGGGGGGGGGGTCATGTTGTTTTCAAAATTGGGGATGGGGGGGGTCATTGTGTTTTGGATTGTGATGGAAGAAAAAAAATCCTTTTTCTACAATGGCATATAGCCTTGTCTAAAATGTGGTACATGTAAATATTTGTTCTTCTCCCTGTTTCTTACATGAATTCTTTAATATTACTTATTAGTTCAAGCATAACTATAAATATACATATACATGTATTACCTAGCTACCACACTAGTTACACAACATGTCATGTAAATGCTTGGCTGTTTCACAATCAGTGCTTCACTTATATTGCACTTTGGGGCTAAAGTGAACTTGAAGGTTTCATAATGGTAATCTTCATACATAGTTTATAAAAGGAGTTAATCTAAATTGTTCTATTCATCAGTATGAACTTGTCAGAAGGGATTAATACACTTTCTATTTTGGACACTACATGTTATTGACACTGCAAATCACCACATCTCATCAGATTCCAGTTTCTATTATACACTCGGTTTGACCACCTAAAGTTCTCTAACATACTGGTGACTTTAATATACATAACATGCAATATTAATGCCACTATACCAATTTTACGGGGTCACTTTTATGTGACATGGGAAACTCATTTAAAACTTATGTTAGCTATTCGAAGCTTGGAAATATTACCTCAAAGGCTATGCAGATCTGCCAGGGGGAAAACCCCAATGACTCCCTCACCCCCAGAGGTCACTCATGCATTCAACCAACAATCAGATGCACCAACAACCTTTATACTGTCATAATGGTATTAAACTTTTCTTAAATATTTTCACCCAATTTTAATTTGAGGTGATATTGTCTTTTAAAGATGTGAAATGTTTAACAAGGTAGTTTAAAATTGCCTTAAACTCCAAATCTCCCTTACCAATGATACTACCAGTAGATGTGCTGACCTTTACTACATGTATATAATGATGCCATTTAACTGTTTAAGAACATATTAAAACCCTATATAAGTTATAAAGAATAGTTTCTGATCCGTGATACTTGCTGTCTTGTAAAGCATGGATTGAGTTATTGCTTGAAAGGATCTGAATAGCCTGAAAATTGGCTTTAAGAGTAAACATCCTCTAAGGCATCTATATCTAGAGGGAGACCCCCTTGGACTACCTTTAGGACTACCTTCCCTGCCCTGTCTTGCAGAGTTTGTAGCTTAGAAATTAGCTTATTTGTACAATTAGACCAGATATCCCCGTAATCACAAATTGGCAATACCATGGAATTGAATTGACCAGCATTTTGGCAGTTTTTTTAGGTAAGGCAGACCTAATTCTACGGATAATACATAACCACTGTGAGATTTTGGCACTTATATGGGCAATGCATGATTCCCAGGTGAGAAGTGGGTCAAACCATATACCGAGGTATTTAAATGTGCAGACCTGTTGGTTGTAAGGTTTCATTGTTGATCTTGATATTCAAATTATTTGAAGTATTGTACATTTTTCTCCTCTGACATGTTGAAGGTCATAACCATTGTGACCATCTATCCTGCTGAACCCTGTATTGTAGAGGGTCATAACCATTGTGACCATCTATCCTGCTGAACCCTGTATTGTGGAGGATCATAACCATTGTGACCCTCTATCCTGCTGCACTCTGTATTGTGGAGGGTCATAACCATTGTGACCCTCTATCCTGCTGTACCCTGTATTATGGAGGGTCATAACCATTGTGATCCCTATCCTGTTGTACTCTGTATTGTGGAGGGTCATACCCATTGCGACCCTTTATCCTGCTGTACCCTGTATTGTGAAGGGTCATAACCATTGTGACCCTCTATCCTGCTGCACCCTGTATTATTGGGGGTCATAACCATTATTACCCTCTATCCTGCTGAACCCTGTATTATTAAGGGTCATAACCATTGTGACCCTCTTTCCTGCTGAACCCTGTATTGTGGAGGATCATAACCATTGTGACCCTCTATCCTGCTGCACTCTGTATTGTGGAGGGTCATAACCATTGTGACCCTCTATCCTGCTGCACTCTATTGTGGAGGGTCATAACCATTGTGACCCTCTATCCTGCTGCACTCTGTATTGTGGAGGGTCATAACCATTGTGACCCTCTATCCTGCTGTACCCTGTATTATGGAGGGTCATAACCATTGTGATCCCTATCCTGCTGTACTCTGTATTGTGGAGGGTCATACCCATTGCGACCCTTTATCCTGCTGTACCCTGTATTGTGGAGGGTCATAACCATTGTGACCCTCTATCCTTCTGCACCCTGTATTATTGGGGGT
This sequence comes from Glandiceps talaboti, assembly GCF_964340395.1. NCBI lineage: Eukaryota > Metazoa > Hemichordata > Enteropneusta > Spengelidae > Glandiceps > Glandiceps talaboti. The sequence goes on from NC_135559.1 coordinate 17,882,246, forward strand.
CATAACCATTATTACCCTCTATCCTGCTGAACCCTGTATTATTGAGGGTCATAACCATTGTGACCCTCTTTCCTGCTGTACCCTGTTTTGTGGAGGGTCATAACCATTGTGACCCTCTATCCTGCTGCACCCTGTATTATTGGGGGTCATAACCATTATTACCCTCTATCCTGCTGAACCCTGTATTATTGAGGGTCATAACCATTGTGACCCTCTATCCTGCTGTACCCTGTATTATTGGGGGTCATAACCATTATTACCCTCTATCCTGCTGAACCCTGTATTATTGAGGGTCATAACCATTGTGACCCTCTATCCTGCTGTACCCTGTATTGTGGAGAGTCATAACCATTGTGGCCCTCTATCCTGCTGTACCCTGTATTGTGAAGGGTCATAACCATTGTGACCCTCTATCATGCTGTACCCTGTATTGTGGACGATCATAACCATTGTGACCCTCTATCCTGCTTTACCCTGTATTATTGAGGGTCATAACCATTGTGACCCTCTATCCTACTGTATCCTGTATTGTGGAGGGTTATAACCATTGTGACCCTATATCCTGCTGTACCCTGTATTGTGAAGGGTCATAACCATTGTGACCCTCTATCATGCTGTACCCTTTATTATTGAGGGCCATAACCATTGTGACCCTCTATCCTGCTGTATCCTGTATTGTGGAGGATCATAACCATTGTGACCCTCTATCCTGCTGAACCCTGTATTATTGAGGGTCATAACCATTGTGACCCTCTATCCTGCTGTACCCTGTATTGTAGGGGGTCATAACCATTGTGACCCTCTATCCAGTTGAAACCCTAACCATAACTGTTCTATCTCCTAGCCACACCTTCTATGTTGAAACCTGTGAAGAAGTAGCATATTTGACCTGATGTGCAACAAAGTGATTTAAAAGCAAAGATTTAAGGTTTTACTCAATATTGTAGTATTCACAAGTTTACTGAACAAGTCACACAAAAAAATTAAAAAATGAATGGAGTTGTCTTTTACAAAAGGAAAGCAGGTGTGAATTACTTCATTTTATCAATACTGTCATGTCATTTGTAGCAAAACATAGCAATTTAGTAAATGATCAACACAAACAGGGGAATTAACATTTCAGTTTCACAGATATTAAGAGATTCCCTCAATATAGCCCCAATATATTATTATCCCAAAATATTTCCAATTGCGTTTTTTACATTTTTCTCCTAGAACTGAATACCATACAGTGTCACTTTGTCTTTTTTTCATATTCAGTGTCAATTTATTAGCGTGTAACCAATTATAGATTGACCTCATGTCTTCTTGCAACTTGTTTTCAATTTCATAAACCTCTTTTGATGCGTAGAAGAGAGCAGTATCATCTGCATATAACACAACATTTAAATTACTGAGCTGTCAGTGGAGGTCATTTATGTAAATGATCAATAGCAGCGGGCCAAGAACGGACCCATGTGGAACTCCGTAGTCAATTGGAAGAAGCTCTGTGGTTACGCCATTAATTGATAAGCATTGCTTTCTATTGGACAAGTAATTTTTAAACCAGATGTATTCGTTATCATGTAAACCCATGTTTGAAAGCTTATTCAAAAGGAGTGAAACATCGACGGTGTCAAAAGCCTTGTTGAGATCAAGAAAGATGACACCTGTGTATAAACCTTTGTGATTATTTTCTAGAATATAATCAGTGACGTCTATGAGGGCAGTTCCAGTAGAGTGTGACGGACGAAAACCAGATTGATGTACACAAAGGAAATTATTTGCAATTAAATAAAAGTATAACTGATCATGAACAATTTTCAGAAACGTTTTCAGGCAAACAGATAATAATGAAATGGGCCTATAGTTTGTCATGTCTAGAACTGAGCCATCTTTTTGAATTGGCGCAGACCTTAGCAATTTTCCAGTCGTCTGGTAGATCCCCTGTCAGAAGTGAATAATTAAATATAGTTGCTAACGGCCAGGAGATGTGTGAACTTGCATGTGTAGATGTACACGTAACGCATGAGAAATGAAAGACCTTAAAATTGACTGGATGGACGGACGGACGGACGGACGGACTGACTGACTGACTGACTCTAAAATCTGTGCCTCCATTGACCTGAATGTTGAATTGCACACAAAACATAACCAATCTAGGGTGAGATACACTTTGAAATAATATGTGACAAACACTGTGACTGACCTAGCCTGTGTCTAGATATTGAATATTCAATGTCCATGTATATAGTTAGTCTAGTTCCTATACATTTACATACTGGCTTTGTATTCATAGCACTATATAGTGCTACATATTAATTTGTAATTGATTGTGTTGTGCGGAAGAATTTTAAATTTTGACCAATTTAGTTAGAAGGGGGTGGGGAAAGGGGTTCTGATTTATCATACATATACAAACTACTGAACTGTTACTTGGCATACATATCGTATGAATTATATGTACATGTCTTCTTATCAAATATAACCTTTCTGTGTTCATGTTTCACTTATTCTCTGATACCACCATCACCAAGTTTAATACATGTTGCCAGGTTAGATGTGAAACCCACATTTGTGGTGCTAATGTTTTACACCATAACCTACTAAGAATGCAATATATTCCAAAGTGAAAACAATATTATTCAGGATTCTTGGAGCATATATTATGTGAATGACTGATAATCAAAGTTATAAACTTAGACTTGTTTATTGATCGATTATCTAGTAAAGTGCTACTTAATTACTGTAGCTAGGACTTCTACAATACAGACACAGTGCAAAATTAGATCCCCTGGAATAGGTTAAATCGAGTATCCATCATCGAGTGACAGTATATTGCGAGTAAACTGTTGTCAGGAGATCATAATATTACATAATTTTTTTATATAAGAATGTATTTATTTTCAAGGCTATCATGTTGTCAGCAGTACACTGGACAACATAGCCAGTAGTAAGTGAACTGAATTAGAAATCAAGTTATGAAACAGCTGTAGTAAAGAAAACTTTTTTTATGACAATTTCTATTTATATCACATTTGATTATTGAAAACATGTTCAAAAACATTTTCGTTAAAATTAGCAGTTTGTTCGATGGAGGGGAGTGTTGAGTAAGTGCCATGATTAAACTGAACATTTATGAACAGGACAAAGAGGTGCCTTGCGCCAGTGGGGATGCAAACACTTTTACAAACTAGTTGAGACCACAACCAGACACGTCGAACTGAGAACGTTAAACTACTTTAATCAATACGCTTTGTCGATTGATATGAACAATAGGCGAACAGCAAACAGGAAGAAAGGAACAGAGCATGCGCAAAAACAACTACAAGTAAACACAACTGTCCAGTGTGAGGGCGTGCTAACTGTGACACAACTAACAACATTAACAGAATGGCGTAGCCACCTCTTTCTTTCTTCATTTTATGGCAGGCGGGAACAATTTAAAACTACTTTAAGAATGAGAGTGGCACAATAATGTAAATAATAAAGGTACTGATACAATACTCTCACCACTAAAACCTAAAAAAAATGAGGACAAGGTTGTGGTACCTCAAAAGTCAATGTTATTGTTTAAATGTTCGTGTATGTAAAGATGTAAGGACATAACAATTCAACTAATAATGAAAATAGTCTAGAAGTTTAAACAAAGTCCTTTCAGTGGCCTGGAAGATGGCGTTTGCGACTAGATTTCCTTGTCACCTGGGTGAGGTGTCGGTGTTTTAGGCTGATGGATTCTGTTCTTTGTGAAATCTCAGTGTCTTCTATAGAAGTGAGTGGGGACAGCCTTCTATCATGCAAACAATGTTCTGTGGAAGCTACACATGTACTCTGGTTGACCTTATTGGTTAATGAGAGTTCACAAGGGTTACAGCGAGGATCAGGAGGTATAGCTAGAGGTCGGAGAGACAGGGCTTCATTGAAGTACTCTCCGTGAGCACTTTTCCAAGGAAACGATTGTGTTGTAGCAGAGGATCTAGATGGCACACTGTAGTGCTCTGACTGTTTGACATAGTAAGATGATTTTCGATGTTGGTTCTCGTGACATTGATAGATGTCACACCCTGGACTACCAACTGGGATGGCGAAGCATACGAGATCCTCATTGTCTATTGGTGGAGTTGTAAGAGATTCCCCTTTGAGGGCCTTGAAGAGTTCACTCGAACAGTGATTAGTTTGGCGCTCACGCTTGATAATACTAGCAGGTATATAAGTACCAATATTTGGTGGGTCTGTGGTAGATTGTGGGACTTTCGTTGATGGCTAGGTTCCTTGAGCTAGATGGACATGAGTAGGTCATAAATCTGGGCACTCTGACTGCCTGTTTAGCCAAGTCGACCTGTTAGTGAATGGTAGTCTCATGTTTCCTGAGATGACATCTTGGATGGATAGCGATCTTATGACAGAAACCTGCATGCTCAACAAATGAGCAAATCTGGCATGCTGGAGCATCGCAGTCTAGGGTATTGCAGTTGGCGACATCCGATGCAATGATCTCAGTGTTGGCAAGGTGACAAACAGAAGCTTGATAATGACTCACCGTGCAGAGGAAGGATGATACATGTGGGCTGGTGGAAAACTCACTGCAACACAATTTCGCATATTCCTATACTAGACCTGCTATCAGTAACAATACAGGGCCAGTGATACGACCGGGTGGTGTAAGGACTGAAATGTTTAGTAGCAACTGCGGTGGAATGGGCCTCGACATCACAGGGGATGAGCCATGTAACTTGCCATCCACGAAGCTTAGCATCGAAGGAACCAACAAGGTTGAGCTTGTCACCACATGACACATACAAAGTGGAGCTGATTCTGAGTCATCCAAAGCAGTGTCAGTAAAGCAGCTAGCTTTCACTGGTAAGTTGAGGCTCTTAACTAAAGACAGCCAAATCATGTTGTCTGTAACACAACTTTTGAAGGTAACGTGAGCAGTTTGAGAGACATAGAAAGTACTGAGGTATGGTGATTGGTGAACTTGTATTCTGTGAGCAGTGATAGATGTGCCGGCATCTTGATCTGTGGTTTCCTCATTGAGAAGACAGTCATATTCAGTGTCGATATCGAGTATTTTAGCAATCTATTTCTCCTTACTCATGAATTTACGATCTCGGTCAGGTAGGAACTTACACTCGCTTAGAAAATGATGATCTGGTCGACTAGCCTGCTTACACAGGGGACAGGATCAATAAGGGTTTGGGCCACTCTGTTGTGCCTAGGGGTTGACTTGCAGAATGGGTGTTGAAATTGTCTTTGCGAGGAGTAAAGTTAAAATTGAATGCAGCAGTGCACATGACAATGGCATGTTCGGCCATATGGATTTTATCCAGGAGAGAAGATAAAGCCTGCGAGTACAGGTTCAGTATAAATTAACTTCATTTATCATCTATGAAGATCACATTATGGAACTTTTAATTTTTGTCAGAAAGCATTGGCCATTGGAGTCGAATATTTATATGGCATGTGCTGTAACTAGTGTGATAAATAACATGTTTATGTAATATGTACAATTGTGTTTAAACGTAACTCTAGGTGAAGTGATATTAAAGAATATAGGTAAGAAACAGGGAGCAAACAAATTATTCAGTTCAGACAGCGTCATGCCTTTGTAGAAAAGTTTTTTCTTCCATCACAATCCAAAGCACAGTGATGCCCCTATGGCCCTATCCAAACTTTTCAAAACAGGGTGACCCCTACCAATCCACCAGACCAAAGAAATTGACTGGTCTCTTTAGTAAATTTTCCTAACTATATTCACTATTTCATATGGAAATGGTGTACAAACATGTACTGTTTACTTTTTAAGCACGGCATGTAGTGTGGGAAATGATATGGTGTGTTACAAAACACATGTTGACAGATTGCGCTCGTGAAACATCATACGTCAGGTTCGCTCAGGCCTGTGGGTCACGTAACACAGACTAATTTCCTTAGGTTTCGCCCTCAATAAGCAGTATGTGTTGGGGTGACACACAGTCCTTCGATGAATTCGAAACAGACATACGATGTTGTCCCCATGTTCAGGCAACATGTTAATTATGATATAACATGTAATTTACATTCGTCGTTTGCATTAATGATAATACCATTGAAGTAAGGTGATATATCATTTATGGTAGCTCAGAATGTTAACTTATTCAACACAGATCTATAGTGGTAACATCATGTGACACCTGTCCTACATGTATGATTAGAGTGAATTGTATATATCCAACTTATTTGCAGAACAGATTTCATATAATAACAAGAAGTGGCTTACAATATATTAATTGCATCATATTTATTGGATTTCGTAATGATTCTATGAAACATATCTGGCATGACTCAGTAATTTGCATAATTAAATCATGTGATATCGAGTTTGCGGGGCCAGAGTGTCATTCCACGTACCATATATTAACAGCATCGTGATGCATGTATTGCTCAGCTTTGACAGGTAGAACTTGCCTATCACTGGCTATTTTGCATAATTAATGACAGTTACCGTTTAGGGGATACGTTATCAATTGTTGCTCATAATTTAGTTTAAGGCGACGAAAATATTGACGCTATCGGCACACATATGATAGCTTTGTACAACCGATATTTGTAATAATTGCCGAAATTTGTAATAACGCCGATATTTGTAATAAAAATCACGTTTTTCATGTAATAAAGCCGACATTTGTAATAATTGCCGAAATTTGTAATATTTTCTATCAACGAAAAATCTAATAAAAATTGCCGATATTTGTAATAAATTTAGGAAAAAAATGTAATAAAGTTGCCGAAATTTGTAATAAAAAATTACATTAAGGAGGGTCCTTCCTTTCACACTAAAACATGGGTTATCTAAATAAAGAAATACAAGATTTCAAAAACATCACGTCAAACGAAAGTAGATTTAACAAACATTAATTGAATTGATTAATATAATAATTAATTGAACAATTAAACAAGTTATTATTATTTCAATCAATCCGCATATATATATATATATATGTGTGTGTGTGGGGGGGGGGGGTGTGGGGGGGGTGGGGGGTGGGTGGGTGTGTGTGTATGTATGTATGTATGTATGTGATGAGGAAGTGTAAGAACGATTCAACAAACGAACGAATTAACGAACAAAGAAATGGATGTATGAATGAATGAATGAATGAATGAATGAATGAATGAATGAATGAATGAATGAATGAACGAACGAACAAACGAACGAACAAATTAATTTATTAGTTAATGGATGGGTGGATGGATGGATGCCATTCATTTGAAGGAACTAATTAATTAATTAATTGATGGATGAATGAATGAATGAATGAATGAATGAATGAATGAATGAATGAATGAATGAATGAATGAATGAATGAACGAACGAACAAATAAATCAATGGATGGTTGGTTGGTTGGATGGATGGATGGATGAATGAATGAATGAATGAATGAATGAATGAATGAATGAATGCATGAATGTGCACTGTGTAATTCTTAGCGGAGTTTTGTTATATTTTGCAGGCTGCCAGGGATACTGAGCAATTCGACAAAATATATTAGAAACTATGTGTTTGCATGACATTTACATGGAATTTGTGAGATTTGTCGCCACTGATGAGTATCGATTTGACTTATGCCATCAATGTTTGAGCACAGCAGCCCCCCTTTCATATCATTACGGTGATTTTCTATTCTTCAGCTATTCAATTTAGTGGCGTTTTCGAGGATGTGCATGGTTTAGTGAGCTGTGCACTATAGGTAGTAGTTCGTCATTTAAAATCTGTAGTAAACTAATATGTGATATGTGATATGTGTTTTATTGTCATATATATACTGATACATATATAATGAAATGTGCATTGATTTTACGTGTAATGAAAAATTTACAAAAACAATATTCTGTAGAGGACTCCTAACACGAAATTGATGCGTCAATAGAGAACTTAAATTGATTCATTAAGAGTGCGGACTGCAGTTGGGTAAAAGCTAAACAATGTGCGATTAGAACCTGATTTGATCGAACGGTACCGCTCGCCTGAGCGCATAAGTTGGAATAAATTACGTGCTGGATGGAAATCGTCTTTTACAATTGACTGAGCTCTTTTCTTTACTTGAGCGTTGTACAACTCATTAAGAAAAGGAAGTTGACATCCAATGATGCTACTGGCAGTGTTAACGATTCGATTGAGACGTTTCCGGTCATCAACTGTGGCATTGCCCCACCACACGATGATTGACAGTGTCAGGACACTCTCAATCACCGCTCGGTAGAACTTAATCAACAATCCCTGGCTGACACGGAAACTTCTCAATCGTCTTAAGAAGAACAGTCTTTTCTGTGCTTTCTTCACAATATGATCAGTATTGATTTCCCATTTCAGATCGGCTGAGAGGTAAACACCGAGAAACTTAAAATACTGCACTATTTCAACCTCTGAGTTGTTGATGACTAGAGGAACAATATCAGATGGATTCCTTCGAAAGTCCACAATAATCTCTTTGGTCTTTTTGACATTCAGTTCAAGATTGTTTTCAGAGCACCATGTTATGATAGAGTTCACTTCATTACGATATGATGTTTCATCGTTTTTTATTAATCCGCCCACGGTGGTGTCATCAGCAAATTTGATGATAAAATTATTATCAGACACAGTAACGCAATCATGGGTAAATAATGAGTATAACATCGGCGACAAATTACAACCTTGAGGTGTACCAGTATTAAGAACTAGAGATTTCGAATAATTATTTCCAATTTTAACAACTTGTGATCGATCTAATAAAAAATGTAACACCCATTTGACATTTGTAACAAAATTGCCGGCATTTGTAATAAACTAACGATAATTGTAATAAAATTGCCGACATTTGTAATAAACTATGGCATTTGTAATAACATTGCCGACTATTGTAATAAAATTGCCGACATTTGTGATAAACTGACGACATTTCTAATAAAATTGCCGACATTTGTAATAAACTAACGACATTTGTAATAAAATTGCCGACATTTGTAAAAAACTAACAACATTTGTAATAAAATTGACGACATTTGTAATAAACTAACGACAATTGTAATAAAATTGCCGACATTTGTAATAACATTGCCGACATTTGTAATAAACTAACGACATTTGTAATAAAATTACCGACATTTGTACTAAAATTGCCGACATTTGTAATAAACTAACGACATTTGTAATAACATTGCCGACATTGGTAACACGATTGCCGACATTTGTAATGACACTTATCGAAGCTTGAAGTAAAACTGAAAATAAAAATTTGCAATCAATGCCTCATTATCACCAATCCTAGATTTCAACAAATTAAACACCTGGATCTAAGAAACTTTATTAAAATTCCCTGTGTAAGAACTTATTTTACAAGTTAACCCAGGGAGGTTTTGCGCCGGTATTTAGCTCCAAAAATTGATACAGAACTATATTGTTATGTATTTACTTCTATGATTCAAATCCAACATTCTTCCTTTACATATCAGAGTTTATCGTTGGTTGGCCTGTCATAGTCTCATGTTAATAAAACCACCAGGCAAATATTGGCAAGCGATTATGTTTCTTTTTATACATAAGTACAATTAGTTCACAGACCAACAATAATCGAAACTGACTACTGGTGTGTGTGTGTCGCTAGACTTTGGTGAGATATAGCGATATACAGTATCCATTTCTTTGAAAGTCAGAGAGGAACCCCCTTAACCGTTTTTTATTACAAATTTCGGCAGGTTTATTACACATTTTTTTCTGAAATTTATTACAAATATCAGATATTTTTTATTACAATTGTCGTTCACAGAATTTATTACAAATGTCGTCAGTTTATTACAAATATCGGCAATTTATTACAAATGTCGGCAATTTTATTACAAATTTCGGTTTATTACAAATTTCGGCAATTATTACAAATGTCGGTTGTACATAGCTTCGGGTTTTATCAAGAGAAGGCACCGTCTTCATTACTGGACACTTCAATGCTGTAACAGTTGAAAATTGTATGCACTTGCAATGTGTGGAGGAACAACAAACGAAGGCATTTAGTTTACATCTGGTATATGAGTAATATTCTGTTTACAGACAAACAGGTGTTGCAGAAGAGGAATCAGAGGAGAATATCAAGAGAAGCCAATCTTCCCACAGACACGGATTTGGTGCTGTTGGGGAGCAACACCATAGATATATATGTTGGTAACTCGACAACTTATGAATTCAATGGTCCAATTCCGCTACGATCGGCCACTTTAGACATAGAGATCATGTATGATGGCACATTACTTGGTATCAGCACAGATTATGATTTACAGGTAATGACATCTTTTGAAACCTTTCAATGGTCTGTCATATCTGGAAGTTGCTGTGTGGTAGCAGTAACTAGTTTACAAGAATTAATTTATGCGTTAAATCAGCAACGCAAGCTAATATTGAGAGAAAATACTAATGCTGTCTGGTCTGAACCAATTCCCGGTATTTTGCCTGTTAGAACTATTGTGGGTTTTGGCAATCAACTGCTGGCATTGTCCATCAATGGTGATGATATCGTGCTAATGCCCGAGGCTAGTGGTAGTGTCTGGCAATCGATCGGCGTTGATTTACATGGCCTAACACTTTCGGACTTTACTTTGATTGATGACCAGCTATTTCCATTGTATCCAGTGCATCAGTTTGACAGTGTTGCAATATGCAGTGGCACTTTAGGAGTCAATAATGTGGATGGAACAGGTAAGTATAACGTTCCCATCATACGAAACAAACATTTTATAAATGATTCATGTCAGCTTGTCATTATTTGGTGTAGTCGTGTATGTGTAGCAATTACAATTAAGGAAAAGGTGCAGGTTCGTTGACTCACTTTTCCTTCTTTATACTTCACAATAAAAACAAGATAAATACACTATGAGTTTCATGTATTATGTTGAGTCTATATTTGAAGTTGTGGTTTCTGTGGTTATTATTTTTACATTTTCAAGCATATTCCTGATTTTTACCCATAAAATGCGTTTTTGTCGGTTTTCACTTAAAATTATTCAACTTTGGCAAGTTGTCAAATATAGTCTTTTTTCAACTGTAAATGAAACTTGAGTACATAAACCAAAAAAAAAGGTTCCCTGGATTTGCTTAGTTTTTCTCTCAATGCCTTGTAATAATCATCGAAAGTTGTATTTTTGTATTTTTTTCATAAATTAACGTCTTTGACACTTGTCGAAGCGATAGCTCTCCGTTCCCTCAAAGTTTTTACTATCCGGAAGAATATTTTTCGGTATAGTGTATCCGAGTATTGTCTATATAAAGAGCTGAGAAAATGGCAAATTGGCATAATTAGACTCTTTCCGCTCTACAAAGCCTCTCAAATTCGACTGACACTTCAATATATGTTTCCTGTGGCTAGCAATTCCTTTATTTAACCTTGCCATTTGGCTGTGTATAGCTCTTTTGCGATATACACGGAGAAATGAGGTATTTTGGGAGGGCCATTAACACGATGACAGGGGATAACTGTCAACTGATAGAAACGTGTTTGTTTCCCGCATTAATTAGTCGTCAATTCATGGACAATCTTTTAATTGGTATGCATACCGTTCTCCATATGGGCTCAAACTCAGGCTTAGACCACTAAGTTTACTCGAATATGGGATACGTTCTGGATTTGAAGCCATTCATGCTCATGTATTGGGCATTGCTACGCAGTTGTTATTGGTTTTTCATTAAAGACACATAATAAAATAAGTGAACCTTTTCCCTGAAATTAAATTTCCGCATCACGACACCGAGTGTTACAAAACTATGGTATAAATAATGGTACTTGACAAACTCACATCAAAAGTTTTTCTTCAAGTCTATGGGACAGCCATGCATGACTGTGACGTTGTGATATTCGGTGGCGTTGTAGACATTACCTCATTTATTTAAACTATTTGTACCTTTAAAATCTCGGTTTATGATTTTAATAGCCTTGAGGATCGCTTGATGCCAAATTCTTGACGCACCCTGGCTTGCCGTTACGTTTATACAGTGTCATCGTTCACAGAAATAAACAACTCTACGTACACAGAGATAAGTAACTCGTACTTATCTGTGGTACACTACATGTGACTCGGTGTTTCGAAAGTTCACAGAGGAATCAATCCGTGATGATAAACCGATTGTCAGAGTGTGGTTGCCACAATTTATATGACCTTCACCCTAATAATATAATATAGTATGTGAAGAGGACGTTGCCAAATCCATGAAAGTTTAAAGCTAGGCTAAGGCCACGTTGTGTCAAACTTCCAGACATGTAAAACCCGGAAATCGCCGATGCAATGTGACACATCTGACGTGAACTCTCAAGTCTCGAAGATAGCGTGGTTCATTTTCGATGCACCAACTGTGTTGATTAAATAAATCGTTCATTAATGTAAACATCAAATGTTCGATCGGCTAAAACAATTAGCCTGCAACAATGTTAGATATTCGAGATCTGTATGTTTTTTACATGCGTGATACTTGAAAACCGTCATCTAATACATCGCCGTCGGGTACAAGGCTTTAGGCTGTACTGCACACGTTTTAGCCGATTGCACTGGTCAACATGCGTAAGTCCGGGTTGAAATTGGTGAATTACATGCAAAGAGGTTATAACCAAACTGACCGAATTTGATTGTTTTTGCACAAGAACCCAGCTGAGATGAGATCATGTCTCGTCAGTTATTGCAGAGGCCTACTAGCTATGTCTCATTTGCATACATAAAGACACCCTTCTGTAATCAATGTACCTGTCAATCTTCTTTAAGTATGCAAATCCTTGCACACCAACATTCAGGAATGAAACCATATAATTATTATTATTCTTTATTTCAGGCCAGCGGCCAATACAGATAAGAAAAGAAACAGAAACAGAAAACACTAAAATGTAACACTGAAGTGAAAACCCTCCTTCAATTAAAGTCTAAAAAGTACAAAGAGCACTCGTAAAGAATCGACCTAGAGTGTTTCCAAAAGCTAGTCTAAGAATGGAAATAGGAATGTTCACAACTGTAAATAACAGGGTTCTTGCTGTCCATTAAACGTTCACAAAGTGTAAATAACAACTTACGTTTAATACAATGAAGTAAAATTGAGGATATTCCTAATTACAAACTTATGACTGATACTAACATCACGTTTAAAAGATCAAAAATCAAACGCAATGCATTGTGATAGACCACTTTCAAGGTAGATATCTGTTTAGTGCTATATAGTTACACCACATGCACGTTAATACAATACATACTATACAGGACACTTTTTAAGAGCGTACATTTCACATTTTGAGAGCAAATATGGAAGTTACCTACGATCAAATTGGCTCGAGATATATATATATATATATATATATATATATATATATATATATATACTATATCTTTGTATATCTGCGTTGTCCTCCACTGATGAAGACACAATATAACCTAGGTACTTTTTAGTATTCACAAACTGCAGGGGTTTGCCATATAGCAATACGTGGGGAATTCTACCCGGTTTCCAAGACTTCGGGAAAATACCCATACATTCTGTTTTGGTAGCTATAGTATGAAAGAGAATACCTATCAACTTACGCAATACTTTCGCTGAAGGACAAATTACAACTAGGTCATCTGCATAGAATAAGTGGTTTATAACAGTGTTTACCCAGCAACATCCAGCGCGGGCCGACTGAAGCTTAGGTGAAATAATACTACCTTGTTGCAAACCATTACTAACATTGAAGGGGTTAGACACTGCGGAAGCCCAACGTACAAAAATGATTGTTTACTATACCAATAATGTAAAATGTGGACTATAAATGATGGAATGCCCCTATAAATCAATTTCCTAAATAATGTCAAATGATTAATCCTATCAAAAGCCATTGTAGTGTCCATGAAACACAAAAATACAAGTGTATTATGTCTCTTGTAAAAACACATATAAAACACATGTCACGTTAGAGTTCATGTCTTTCTTTTCCTTTCAAAATTATTGGTGGAGAAAAGTCTTTTAACCAAATGATGGAGCATACCATGAAGCTTCATTATGAGCAAAAATAGACCAAAATTCGCCAACGAACCTGCATCTCATCCTTAACTGTGTTGATAATTGCATTAGCGTTCAGGACATGTAACATTTGCAGTAGTAAGGCTATATCTCAAATTTCGCAACATTTGGTACGTACATCAATCAAGACAAACAACACATGTCCTAAAAAGCTAGTTGGCATAGTTCGTAGTTTTATGAGTAATTTGCATAATTGATGATATCTAGCAATTAAGCCATATCTATGGATTGCTAACTTCCAATTTCATATAAAAAGGTACATATATCAACCATAATATGCACGCATGTCGTATGAAACTTTTCGACATTGCTTTTACTTTAATAAGTAATTTGCATAAGTAATGATTTTCAGTAATTAAGCTATATCTTAAAAATGCGTATTTCAAATGCCAGATAATTTGGCACATGTGTCAACCATGCCAAAACACACATATTCTACAAAGCCTGTTGGTATAGTTTTTAATGTTGATGAGTAATTTGCATAATTAACGATTTTCGGTAATTAGGCTGTATTGTCCAATGAATACCAACTTCAAATTTATATAACTTGGTACAGACATAACCAGACAAATCACACGTGTTTGCAGTTTTTCATATATTATTCAATATTATAATAATATTTTATAATTAAGCAATGTCTTTAGAATGCAAGATTTGGAGGCATTGATATAGATATTAGCAACATGATTTTTCCTTATATTTATCATAATTTAGTGAAGAGAATTTTCATTCCGCCAACATCCCAAACAGAAATTACAGTGAAGAGTTTGAGATTAATGAAAGTGAATGGAGTATTATTTATGTCATGCCGTTTAAATCTTCCTGTGATGTCAACAGAAGGATTTTTTTATATAAAATTATTCTCAATTGCTTAATGACAAATAGTAAATTATATAAGATAAAACTTGTTGATAGTGAATTGTGCCCCTTCTGTAGTAATTTTTCTGAAACCTTGAAGCACTTATTTTGGGATTGCACACATGTCACTAAGATCTGGAATGATTTCAATATTTGGTATAACACATATTTTAATATGGAAATTGAGCTAAACTATAAAACTGTTATTTTAGGTTTTGGCTCAGGCCCACTGTTGAATCTGTGTCTTACTTTAATAATTAAAGGAGTTATTTATACATGTGGATTCCGTAAACAGACCTCCATCTTTTGACACATGTAAATATTGGGGTTAAATTTCGTTATGAATTATAGAAACAGGCTGCAGTGAATAAAAATGCAACGAATAAGTTAACAAGTAAATGGAAAGATCTTGAGATTGTTTGTAATGATTTACAGACCTCACATCGTTAATGCTATGTATTCTTTTTCTTTTGTCTTTTTTGTATGTGAAGTTTTGTGAATTTTGTATTTTTTCTCTTTTTACCCTCGAGCAGAGGGAATAAAACAATTCAAAAAAATATATTTGAAGTTGAGTTAATTTAGTATATGCATTGATGGTAAATAAGTGCATGTCATGATGTGCCCTTTAAAGATTGTTGATGTAGGTTATAATCGTAATGGTTAATTTGCATAATTAATGATATTCGGTAATTAGGGAATATGCTAACTATACAAGCTCCAAATTTCATATTGTTTCATGTAATTATTTTTCCAATAAAGGGGTACATTATGTACAATACCTATAGATCAGAATTTTGCATTGAACAATGTGCGTAAGACCAAATATCTATGGTCTTGTCCTTATATAGAAGACATTTAGTTTAAGTCTGCTGAGTAGTTCCAGTGTGTGAACCTATAATACTGTAGCAGATGTATGTAATGAGCGCTCACAAAAGAACAAAGGACAGTAAACGTAACAGCCAAAAATAAATCGTGGTGTTCACTACATCGGGTTTTAATCAGATTGTGCTAACAGTAGCTTTGCTATGTTTACTTGCTCATTGATATTTATCCTTGGAATATTCTTAATACAGGATCCGGATCAAGTTCTGGATCTGGAACAGGACCAGAACCAGGAACGGGAACGGGAACGGGAACGGGAACAGGAACAGGAACAGGAACAGGAAGTGACAGTAAGAAGAGTTAACTACTATTCATATATTTCATAATATATTTAAATTTATTACACCTCAACGTTCTTACACAAGCTGTCATTGGTCAAAATTGAATCACTTGACCTTCTTTAAATAGACTATTGCTCGCGTAGTGATATGGGTGATATTGATATTGATTCACATCTTTCAGTGTTGTGCGCTCAAGATGACACAATCACTACAGTGAATCACACAGGCTTATTTGTTGCAGAAATTTGAATAAATATAATTACAAACGAGCTGTGGGGACAGTCGAGGTCCTACAAATAATGCCATGTCCGCAAGAATGCAAGATTTGAAGGCTTTGATATACATATATATAGGCATTGGTATAGATATTAGCAACATGACTTCTTGTTATATTTATCATTATTTAGTGAAGAGAATTTTCATTCCGCCAAAATCCCAAACAAAAATTACAGTGAAGAGTTTGGAATTAATTGAGTATTATTTATGTCATGCCGTTTAAATCTTCCTGTGATGTCAACAGAAGGATTTTTCAATAGAATATTATTCTCAATTGCTTAATGACAAATAGTAAATTATATTAGATAAAACTTGTTGATAGTGAATTGTGCTCCTGCTGTAGTAATGTTTCAGAAACCTTGAAGCACTTATTTTGGGATTGCACACATGTCACTAAGATCTGGAATGATTTCAATATTTGGTATAACACATATTTTAATATGGATATTGAGCTAAACTATAAAACTGTTATTTTAGGTTTTGGCTCAGGACCACTGTTGAATCTGCGTCTTACTTTGATAATTGAAGGAGTTATTTATACAAGTGGATTCCGTAAAACAGATCTTTTGTCACATGTAAATATTAGGTTAAATTTCGTTATGAATGAGAAAAACAAGCCGCTGCGAATAACAATTCAATGCATAAGCCCATAAGCTCGAACAGGGTGGATTCATATTTGATGGGCTGCCTGGTCTGTCACACGATGGTATTGTAGATAGCGCCCTCCATGTGGAGAATGCGCATAACATATGGAATTCGCATGCATAGTAATTGCTCCGCAATGCATCCTTGGGTAAAACGACCCCAAAAAATTGCATAGTATATAGGGCGTGCATGTGTACTAGTCATTGAGCCGCTATGCGAGCTAATAGATGATACATATCACATCACACTGAGAACAGAAAATCAACTAATGTAGTTCACTATGAAAATAATATCAAAAAGTAACTTTGTTTGCCTTTTGACTTATCGAAGTAAGTTTTCCAGTATTTGGGGCAGGTTTAGTTACAATATGCTTAGGATTCCATTCGAATACTACTTGGACTGAAGCATAACCGCACAGAATGTGTTTTCCAAAACTAATGAAAAAAAGTAAGATGTATGTCTCAAAAGATGTCTCTCTCCTCAGGACACCTTTATCATCATCATCATCCACTTAACGCGTACACAATGTATTCAATTGTTTTTTACATCACACTGAAACTGTATATTAATAATAAGTAACCACAACAATTATAGTTCCCATGTTGCCTCATATCCAAGACTTGAATTCAGGTTTTGCGATTGTTTTCAGGGAAGTGTGTATAACAAATCTGACACAAACTTATCACCTAGCACGTTATCACTCAAACTTATCTTAAGGCCTAGTCCTTAACAACTATAGTATAAGGCGATTTGTGAAAGACTGGTGGTATTCGATATTTATTTTCCTAACTAGCCTTGATGGCCAGTTAGTTTTGTAATAGTGGTACTCGAATATAAATATTATAATAACGTATTTGGGGAACCCCTCGTCGAATTCGCCATGCCAAAATCAGTTATTTTGTCATCGGCTTCACCTTCGACTAAACAGATAATTCTGTCTCAAAAGGGTCCTGTTAAATCTGTTAAATTCGTATTGCAAAAAGGCAAACTCTGATTGATTAATTAATTACACTTGAATTAACAGTATCTGTTACTTTTCGGTGTTTGTCACTGAACAAATAGATACTGAACACTTTAACAATTATTGAAAAATAGACCTGTTGCTTACACAATCAAATGCCAGTAATGTTATGTAACACCATATTTAAACTGAATGCCTCCCGTAAGGGCAAAACCGTAGATTTGTGGGGCTGCACACGATGTTGGAATGCAAAATTCTGAACTATAGCTATTATACATGATGTACCACTTAATTGGAAAATTAATAATACGAAACTGCATGAAGTTTGAAGCTTACATAGTAGACATATTCCTTAATTATCAAAATCATTAATTATGCAAATTAACCATTTAGCTTATAAGTTACATCATCAAGCTTTAAATGACACATACACGTCATTACCATAAATGCATGTAATAAATTATCTGAAATTTAATGTTTGTACTCCAAAGATATTGCCCAATTATCGAAATGCTTACTTACGGAAAATATGCATCACAATTAATAACTACATAAACAACTACATCACACACATATGATTTGTTATGGTTGATGGATGTATCAAGTTCAGTCAAATGTGAAGTTTACATTTTACATTCTTTCCTAATTATTAAATTACAAAAATCATTAATTATGCAAATTGCCCATTAAAATTAAAGACTAGACCAACAGGATTTAGAGGGTGTGTGTGTGCTTTCGCATGGTTGGTGCATGTGCTAAATTATATGGAATTTGAAGCGTGCATTCCAAAGATATAGGTTAATTGCTGGTAATCGTTAATAAATCAAAATACCCATTCAGAGTAAAAGCTATGTCAAGAAACATGTGCGCATTGTTATGGTTCACATATGTACCAAATTATATGAAATTTGAAGTTTGCATTGTTAAAAATAAAGTCTTAATTACCGAAAATCACCAATTATGCAAATTACTCATTAAAACTAAAAAAACTATGCTAACAGGCTTTATTAGATAAGTGTGCTTTGTTATGGTTATTTTTTTTCTTGGCCTTAGAATGGGTTTACAAAGAGCGTGGAGTTCACAAACAGGTGAAATATTTATCATTGTTTCAATTTCGTCAAATATGGACTTATCATTTTCAAATTTCACACACTGATGTGCAGATGAATAAAGGGAAATCATGTCTTTTTAAATTTTTGATATGAAGTATTGTATTGACTTCGAACTGTCTCCTTTTTACCGTGTTCTTTTCCGATTTCTCTCGATAACAAACTACCGCTGTTTGTTGCAAGGCTTGTACATAATAATTTATCTAGCTCTGTATCGCAGGATATAAATATACTATCATATATTTATAAAGTGTAATAATCTATAATTTATACCCAAATGTGTGTGGTCAAAATATGGAAAATAGACCAAGCCTCGCCTAGTCTGCGAAGGAAATTTCGAGACAATGTATCAATAATGGTGACCTATACATTGACCTTTATATAATTAGTGTACAGTGAGGGCACGCCACTCAACAAAATCTTGAGAATGTATAAACTGAAAGTGGGACAGAAAGAAGTTCAACACGCACATGCCATATCCCGGGTATGTAGGGAATCACGAAAGCCGAGTGGAGTCAAGGATGGCAAGCTTTCCTGTGCTGAGAATAGGAGGCGTGGCAGGCATTTGAACAACATTTTTGACAACTAACTTTCATTGGAACTTGAGGAATCACAGATATAGAGCTAAATTTCTTGCATAAATCCTTACGGAAGGCATTCAGTTTAAATCTGGTGCCTATTAACATAGACTCTTAGTAGATAGGGATCTCTATTAGTATCTACATGCATGTTATCAATAACAAGCCTTGATGACATGCCTTGACCTTTGACCCTAACCTGCGATGTCATATAGACATTACGTGTTAAAATGCATACATATTTACCTTCCGTAAGGAAGATGATAATATACCGATGAAGTCTGTGTGTCTGTGCGTGCATGTGTGTGTGTGTGTGTCACGATTTCCGAAAAAAAGCTGAATCAATTCAAACGAAATTTTATAGACATGTTCCGTAGGGTAATGGCCAGAACTGATTAGCTTTTGGTAATAATCCGATGAATATTAATGACCAATTTGAGTAATTAATCGATCGAACGAGTATAAAGTTGGCGTCAGATTCAGATTAAGGTAGCATTATCTTATGGACATTATATTGAGCATCAGATGGCCTCAGATCGGAAGACACCAGACAGACTCAAACCTGAAATAATACCGCTGAGACTAGAGGGAAGGATTCTGCTTCACTGCATATTTGGAGTGTTTATACCAGTAAGTGTTTTAATGATGTACGAGTTGCGTACAATAATGCTTTTAGAATTTTACTTGGTATAAAGAGGCGTGTTAGTATTTCTAACATGTTTGTTCGTAGTTTCATTATGACTTTTGAAAGTAAGCAGCGTATTCTGAAATCATGTGTCAAAATATGGAAAATAGACCAAGCCTTGCCTAGCCGAGGAAGAAAATTTCGCGACAATGTATCAATAATGGTGACGTATACATTGACTTATATAATTAGTGTACAGTGAGGGCGCGCCACTCAAATCAAAATCTTTACAATTTTCCTGTAGTGTAAACTCGTGGGACAGAAGGAAGTTCAACACGCACATGTCATATCCCGGGTATGTAGGGAATCACGAAAGCCAAGTGAAGTCGTGGATGGCAAGCTTTCCTGTGCTGAGAATAGGAGGCATGGCGGGCATTTCAACAACCCTTTTGACAACTAACTTTCATTGGGACTTCACGAATCACAGATATAGAGCTAGATTTCTTGCATAAATCATGAAATTCCTTACGAAAGGCATTCAGTTTAAATCTGTTTATAGGTGGCATAAATGGCTTCTTAACCTCGACTTTAATAATCAACACAAAGCAACCAGATTGGGTTGCAGCGAAACAAATATCGACCATGATGTCAGCCTTTAAATGTTGATTTAGGATGGAGTCAGAATTTACGGAGGGAGGGGGGAGAGAAATTATTTTGGTCAAAAAGATTTTCGTAGCCCACCCACCCCCTCCCCTTTGCACTTGCGCAAAAGTGAACTTGAAGGTTTCGTAATGGTAATCTTCATAGAGAGTTTATATAATATAATATAATATAATAGTTTTATTTCGAGAGCAAGCTCATAAACAAAATAAATTGCACGAACAACATAAAAAACAGACACAAAAAGACTAATTTACAGTACACATTTAAAAACATTCAATAAAGAATCTTCTCCAAAATTTACTATTAAAAATAACAAAATCTGACAACGATGCAGCAATTAAAATATTATTACTCTCTTTAAGTCTAAAATAAAATTTAGATTTCAGAATACGCTGCTTACTTTCAAAAGTCATAATGAAACTACGAACAAACATGTTAGAAATACTAACACGCCTCTTTATACCAAGTAAAATTCTAAAAGCATTATTGTACGCAACTCGTACATCATTAAAACACTTACTGGTATAAACACTCCAAATATGCGAACAATACATTGACGAACAATGAGCTTGAAATAAAATACATTTAACAGAATATGAACAATTCCAAAAATTACGAATAAGAGTGTTAGCCTTGGCATAAAATGATCTCATTTGACGTCTGATATCGTCATTGTCATTACCGTCAGAATTAAAAATAACACCTAAATACGAATGCTTGTTTACAAATGGGAGCACTGTATTGTTAAGCTTCACCTGAGGAATGTTCGAAATATTACATCTTGGTGGCATGATAGACAGGCATTTAGTCTTCTTGGGATTGAAAATAATATCGTGCTTCATAGCATATTTACAACACGTTTTTACAAGACTGTTGAGACATTTAACTGACGGACATATCAAAACAATATCATCAGCATACACGAGATGGTTAATACATTTACTTCCAAGGTGACAGCCAATCTTAGTCCCAGTTAGCGAGCTACTTAAACTATCAATATACACTGTAAAAAGACGAGGCGATAGAATGCCACCTTGTCTAACACCATTACTTATAGGAAATTGCTCAGACAAGACGGATCCCCATCTGATACAAAGTCGTTGATGCCGATACCAATAAACTAAAATTCTGACGATGAAAATAGGTACATTTCTGTCAAGCAATTTACGAAAAAGTGTCCAGTGGTTCACTCGATCAAAAGCCTTAGTGGCATCTAAAAAACACAGAAACACAGGCGTATTGTGACGGTTATAAAAGTCAATAATTTCTTTAAGTAAAAAGACACACATGTCGGTAGAGTGTCTTTCTTTAAACCCAAATTGGTAATAAGAGAATTATCACATTTACTGAGTATCATAATTTCATATAGTTTCGAGATGACGGTAGCAATGGCTATAGGACGGTAATTACTTGCGTCGGTGACATCACCAGTTTTGTTTTTAAGAATAGGCACCAAAATAGTGTCCAACATACGAGACGGTAAATAACCATGAACGTGAGCAGCTGTAAACAAACATGAAAGCAAGATATGAAGGCGACCATTAGCATATTTAATTTGTTCAGCGGCAATACCATCTGGCCCTACTGCTTTCCCATTGGCCAAACTGTTCACACATTTACAAATATCGTCTGGTGTGACAATCATGCTATCAGAGAAGGTGATATCAGATATACCATTCCGAACATAACGTTCATTACTGTTGTTGGCCACAGATGACAAAAGACTGGCAAAATGATCACGCCACATATCTGCAATGTTATGGTGACCATTACAGCCGCCTACAGATGACGATAAGGGAGAAGACTTTTTGTTTCTACTGACAGTCTTCCAAAACTGTTTGCTGTTACCATTAGAGAGGTTTCTAGTCAGAGCATCAGCTTTCATTTTATTCTCATTGACTCTACATGCCTTTAAAGCATATTTAAACTTAGCGCGTGTTTTTCTCATAATTTCAAAAATGGGACCTTGGCGAGGACTACCATTATCCCTCCATAAAATAAATGCATCACGAGCAATGGAATGAAACTCTTTAACATGATCATTCCATCCTGGAATTTGCTTTTTAGGGTTCTTAGAGTGGTTAGACCTCTTTACAGAAATACTATCAGACGCTGCAGACGACAAAGCATTAATAAAATCATTAATATAAAAGAAGTTAACCTAACTGGTTCTACTCGTCAGTATGAACTTGTCAGAAGGGAATAATACACTTTCTGTTTTGTACACAACATGTTATTGACACTACAAATCACTACATCTCATCAGATTCCAGTTTCTATTATACACTAGTTATGGAAACCTAAAGTTCTCTAACATACCAGTGACTTTACTGTACATGCAATATTAATGCCCATAAACCAATGTTACGGGCCCATTTCTATGTGAAATGGGAAACTCATTTAAAACTTATATTAACTTTAGCTTCAAGAACTTTCGAAGCTTTGAAATATTACCTCAAAGGCTATGAATAACCTAAATATTGCCTTAAGAACCAAACATCCCCCGGATCTGCTAGGGGAGACCCCTAAGACTCCCTCACCCTCAAAGGTCACTCATAATTTCAACCAACAATCAGACACACCAACCTTTTTTTATGTCATTAAACTTTTCTTAAGAATGTTCACCCTATACTAATTGGAGATGATATTGTCTTTTAATATGTGAAATGTTTGCCAAGATAGTCAAAAATTGCCGTAAAACTCCAAATTTCCCTTACCAATGATACTACCATTAGATGTGCTGACCTTTACTATATAATGATTAAGAACATATTTCAACTCTATGAGTATGTAAGTTATATATAATAGTTTCTGATACTTGATGGTGCTGTCTTGGAAAGCTTGGAAATTAATGCCTGGAAGTGTCATAATAGCCTAAATGGGCTACAAGACCCCTGGGACACGCCCCATACACAAGATGTGGACATATCCCAGTCTCAAGCTCTTCCCCCTATTATGTCTTACTGTCAAGATGCTATTAAACCTTATTTGAAAAATATGTCAACCCTACATATATCTGTATAGTTGCTTTTTTCATGTTGGTGTTGTCTTTTAAAGCTTAAAAGTTATTGCCTGAAAGTGTCTGACAAATCTCAAGATTGTCTATTAAGAGTAAAAAAGCTCAAGGACTCCTAGGAGGACCCCCACCCCCCAGGAGTGGTGTACATATTCCCTTCTCAAGGTTTCTCCCTATCTTTTACGGTATATATGCTATTAAACTCTATTTTGAATATACTTACCCTGTGTTGTCAATAATTATGTGATAGTGCTATCCCAAAAAAGTCTAGTCAAGCAGTCCACATTGAGTCACGGTCAAAAAATATATGTTATGTGAATATGTATAGGGGGGGGGGGGGGTCATCATGTTTTAGAATTAAGTGATAGGGGGTCAGCCTGTTTTTGATATTACAGATAGAGGGGTTCAGTGACTGTTTGTCGGCTGGATGGCAAACTCCACCGGCTGCCCCCAGGCTGCAGAAACTGACCGGTCCCTTACTGTACGAGGGTAATAGAATAAGTAATTTGCATAATACTCGATTTTCAACAATTACGTTATATAACAATTCCATAGTTGATGCTTCAAATTTCATGTAGATTGACTGGAAAAAATACACTTGTTCTATATGTCCTACCAAATTGCAGTTTTCTGATGAAATGTAATACTTCATTTGCATAATATATGAATTTGGAAATTAGACACTGTCTGACGTACTAAACTTGTTACTATAGCTTTTAAATCTAGCGAGTAATTTGTGTAATCAACGGTTTTTACAAATTAGGCATTATATGATTAATTCTAACAAGATGTAATTGTAGTAAGTCATTTGCATATGGAACCAATCAGGTGATATCTGAAAAGTGCAAGCTTACAATTCAATATAATTTGTTACATACACCGATAATAACAAAGAATATGTGTTCTCTATAGCCGGTTGATGTAATTTTTTAATTTTAATGAGTCATTTGCAAATAGCATGAAAATTACAAATTAATTTATGTATCATGTATGGTAGCTCAGAATTTCATAATCTCATAATACGTGAAGGAACCAATCAAAAGGCTTACGGAAGACAGTCAGTTTACATCTGGTCTGTGAAGTTCGTCTGCTAAAAATGGTATTTAATGAGTTTTAAATAGTCTATGAAACCTTGTTCAGTGCTGTATGATGTTTATTGTCTTAACTCTATATAGGACACTGACTAATCGTCACCAGCTGGCTCCTTTTAAGAATATACTATATACTTTTAATGTATAGACTTATAGTATAATTTTGGCTATACCTTTGTCAAGGACTTCAGAGCAGTAACGAAAGTTTTTTAAGAATCCTGATGTCATTTATAGACAACGTTTGTGGTTTTATAGAATCTGTTCAATATATATTATTGTAAATTACGTCGCTGCATTGATGATATAGCAAGCGGAGTAAATCCCTCTGTTCTTCTATGCACTTCAGGCCCTGGCATTTTCTTATTTGTAAGAATTGCAAATACCGCAACGATTGTTTTTACAGGCAATGATGGCAACAATCCTGACCATGATGTACATGATACACCCTCTGTAGACGACTCTGTTTTAGCAAGTCAATATCTTCGCGGTTCAAGGAATTTACTCAATGTCCTTGCAGTGGGGGATGACCACTATCTATACAAAGGCCGACCATTGGGCGGAGGTGACTATGAGTTCACAGGTCCTCTGGAAGACTCTTGTTGTATCATTGACATTGAGGTTCTACCTGATGGTTCCCTCCTTGCTGTTTTACCAAGTTATGGTTTATCTAAGAACACAGCACTCGAGGGCAATGGTTGGTGGTCGGAGACCATTCCCAACAGCTGCTGTGTGATTGGCATCAGTGTTAATTTTACAAAAAATGGTGGACTTATAGGACTAGACACAGATAGGAATCTGATCTTTCGTCACGATTTATATATGCCATGGAGCATTCCTATTTCTAATGGTGGCAGTGTATTAAAGGTAGAAGCAATTGTGAATGGCGCAATCCTTGGTCTTGATGGTGGACATCTTGTGGTGAGGGAGACAATAGACGGAGCCTGGATAAATCTCACTGATGATGTATATCAAAAGTCGATGCCAATTATTGATCTGTCAATCACTAACGAAGGCTTTGCAATTCTCGAGCTTGGAGATGGTTCAAACGGCCAAGTCACCATGTTATCACTAACAATCGGAAACCTTCCTGTAGGTAAGTTATAAATAATAGTTTCTGATACCTGATTGAGCTGTCTTGGAAAGCTTGGAAATTTTTGCCTGAAAGTGTCATAATAGCCTAAAATGGGCTACAAGAGTACAAAACCTCCAGAAGTTCTAGGGGGAGACCTAGACCCCCCCACACACACACACACACACACACGAGGTGCACATAATTTATCCCAGTCTCAAACTCTTCCCCTACCCTCTTACTGTTAAGATGCTATTACTGTAAACTTTATTTTAAAAACTATTTCAACCCTATGAAGTTGATTTTTACATGTTGGTGTTGTCTTGTAACGCTTGGAAAATCATTGCCTGAAAGTGTCTGAATAGCCTGACAATGGGCTGATTTTTTATCATTTGTTTAGAAGCGTCGTGACGCATCGAAGCCGGGTCGACGGCATCTCGAGGACAGCATATTTTAGCCTACTATACGTACTCGTACTCGCGTCGCCTTTTATTTAATCTCGAATAAATATACTAGGTATTAGAATACCGTACCCATGGGAAACTTCAAGAAGGCGTATCAGGACATGCAGTACCACAATACATTTGTTGGTACCATAGTACACTAATTGATTCGATTTGCTCCAAGCATATGGAATCACGCTCCGAGCCTTGCATGGAACTGCGGCCGACCTAGTTTTGTTGTCCATATATAAAATGAGAGTGACCTGTAAATGTTTCACAGTTTTCGTTGTGGTCTTGTATTGTCACATGTTTGTCTTGTGAATGCAAGTTTGCAAATATTATTTTCGGCCAGGGATGTCTAGGGCGCGATACTCTAGTCCGAGTCTGAGACCCATGTAAAACCTCAGAAACTCGCACTCGGATCGGACTGAACAGAAGTAGGGCTCATCGACGTGTTGGGGACTCGAATTATTGCGTGTTTTTATCACGGTGTACTTGTGATTATTATATATTTGAATATCGGTAGGTGGGTAGTGTTGTCAAGTTTCGCGGGCAGTCACCGCGGTCGCAGCAGTATTTATACGTAGGATAGTTCCGGGAGTTCCGCCAATCAAAGCTGAAGTAGTGTATGTATGTATGGACTCGGAGAGCACATTCGGGTTGAATTTATCCACGTGTTGAAATAATCCATATTTATTAATTAGATATATTGCAAAAGTCGTACAGAAATAATGTCTCTAACATCAAACCAAACACTGAGAAATTGGACCGAAGCGAACGTGTCTAATGATATGCGATATCTAGTTGCAGACTTTCCCGATAACCATGTGCTGGGGTCACGACCTGGATTGCCGACGTCAATATTGTCCAATCATATATAATATCATAAACACATCGCGATATTTGATTTGTTGGTTTCCTAAACTGTATACTTCGAATACCATGTTTAGTTACAACATTCTTCTATTGAATATTAAATAGGCTTGTTGTATGAAGTGATGTCGCAACAAGGGAAACCATACAAGTTTTCTTCCAGACGAGTTGCTAAAGTCATGTAAATGGAAAACACGAAACTCACGAAATTTCGTCATTTTTTACAATTTTTATTGCTGATAATATGGGTATTCTAATAGCTAGTATATCTATTCGAGATGAAATATGTTTACTTTGTTACTAAATGCGCGGTTCAAAAGGCGACATCAGCGAGTACAAGTATAGTATGCTAAAATATGCCGTCGATGTGTCTCGTGTGGTGATGGTATTGTGATGCTTCTTATTGGCAAATAATAAAAAATCAGACAAATAAAAGTCACTGAATGTGAAACACGCGACATTACAAGTGTTTATGTATATCTAGTCTAGCCGTTTTGATTTATTTTGCCATTATATGGGGACATGATATTTTAGCATTTATACTCACAGACACTGACAATTGGTCAGGAAATGTGAGTAAATATCAGTAAATGTTGGTTAATAAGACATGTAGACTGTAGTTTTTGCTACTCATGTCTGTTACAACCACTGGCAATGTATTTTTTCACAATGTTGTTGAGTTTTATTCACCTGTTGACTACGCTCATCATAGGCTACGTGCTGTCTCTCTATGACGTCATAAAATCCTGTGGTCTAGGTGGGACCGGAAATATCCGAAAACTCTCGAAGTAAATCCGAAGGGAACTGACTAAAAAAAGGTCATTTTAAGGTGTTTGCAGACTCTTTTTTAAAGTTTTAAAACCAGAATACGTTTCACAAACATGTCGTCTAGCAAAATAGCAATAGTGATTGTGAGCATTTTGAATCACCTTTAAAACTTATTGCCTGAAAGTGTCTGAATAGTCTCAAGATTGCCTATTAAGAGTAAAAAAGCTCCAGGACTGCTAGGGGACCCCCCCCCCCCACATGAGAGGTGTACATATTCCCTTCTCAAGGTTTCTCCCTATCTTTTACGGTCTAAATGCTATTAAACTCCATTTTGAATATACTTACCTTGTGTTGTCAATAATTTTGTGATCGTGCTATCCCAGAATAGTCTAGTCAAGCAGTCCACATTGAGTCACGGTCAAAAAATACATGTTATGTGAATATGGTATATGGGGGGTCATCATGTTTTAGAATTAAGTGATGGGGGCGTCAACCTGTTTTTGGTATTACAGATAGAGGGGTTCAGTGACTGTTTGTCGGCTGGATGGCAAACTCCACCAGCGGCCCCAAGGCTGGAGAAACTGACCGGTCCCTTACTTTAGGAGGGTAATAGAATAAGTAATTTGCATAATAATCGATTTTCAACAATTACGTTATATTACAATTCCATAGTTGATGCTTCAAATTTCATGTACATTGACTGGAAAAAATACACTTGTTCTATATGTCCTACCAAATTGCAGTTTTCTGTTGAAATGTAATACTTCATTTGCATAATATATGAATTTGGAAATTAGGCACTGTCTGACGTACTAAGCTTGTTACTATAGCTTTTAAATCTAGTGAGTAATTTGTGTAATCAACGGTTTTTATAAATTAGGCATTATATGAATAATTCTAACAAGATGTAATTGTAGTAAGTCATTTGCATATGGAACCAATCAGGTGATATCTGAAAAGTGCAAGCTTACAATTCAATATAATTTGTTACATACACCGATAATAACAAAGTATATGTGTTCTCTATAGCCGATTGATGTAATTTTTTAATTTTAATGAGTCATTTGCAGATCGCATGAAAATTACGAATTAAGTCATGTATCATGTATGGTAGCTCAGAATTTCATAATCTCATAATACGTGAAGGAACCAATCAAAAGGCTTACGGTAGACAGTCAGTTTACATCTGGTCTGTGAAGTTCGTCTGATAAAAATGGTATTTAATGGGTTTTCAATATACTGTGAAACCTTGTTGAGTGCTGTATGATGTTTATTGTCTTAACTCTATATAGGACACTGACTAATCGTCACTAGCTGGCTCCTTTTAAGAATATACTATACACTTTTAATCTATAGACTTGTAGTATAAGTTTGGCTATACCTTTGTCAAGGAATTCAGAGCAGTAACAAAAGTTTTTTAAGAATCCTGTTGTCATTTATAGACAACTTTTGTGGTTTTATAGAATCTGTTCAATATATATTATTGTAAATTACGTCGCTGCATTGATGATATAGCAAGCGGAGTAAATCCCTCTGTTCTTCTATGCACTTCAGGCCCTGGCATTTTCTTATTTGTAAGAATTGCAAATACCGCAACGATTGTTTTTACAGGCAATGATGGCAACAATCCTGACCATGATGTACCTGATACACCCTCTGTAGACGACTCTGTTTTAGCAAGTCAATATCTTCGCGGTTCAAGGAATTCACTCAATGTCCTTGCAGTGGGGGATGACCACTATCTATACAAAGGCCGACCATTAGGCGTGGGTGACTATGAGTTCACAGGTCCTCTGGAAGACTCTTGTTGTATCATTGACATTGAGGTTCTACCTGATGGTTCCCTCCTTGCTGTTTTACCAACTTATGGCCTATCTGAGAACACAGCACTCGAGGGCAATGGTTGGTGGTCTGAGACCATGCCCAACAGCTGCTGTGTGATTGGCATCAGTGTTACAGAAAATGGTGGACTTATAGGACTAGACACAGATAGGAATCTGATCTTTCGTCACGATTTATATATGCCATGGAGCATTCCTACTTCTAATGGTGGCAATGTATTAAAGGTAGAGGCAATTGTGAATGGCGCAATCCTTGGTCTTGATGGTGGACATCTGGTGGTGAGGGAGACAATAGACGGAGCCTGGATAAATCTCACTGATGATGTATATCAAAAGTCGATGCCAATTATTGATCTGTCAATCACTAACGAAGGCTTTGCAATTCTCGAGCTTGGAGATGGTTCAAACGGCCAAGTCACCATGTTATCACTAACAATCGGAAACCTTCCTGCTTTCAAAGGTACTGTGTCACTCAAACCCACTCACCTATCTGCTGTGTTGTGTTGTGTTGTGTTGTGTTGTGTTGTGTTGTGTTGTGGTGTGGTGTGGTGTGGTGTGGTGTGGTGTGGTGTGGTGTTGTGTTGTGTTGTGTTGTGTTGTGTTCATAAATATCCCTACTAATGACATTATTGATTACATTTACTTGTGCTGAAACCAAACACTTTTACCGTAATTGGGTTCACAGTAAATACTTTCATAAAACTAATAATTTATTAGTTTATACTTGTCCTTAGCCGCATTTGAATATATGTTCTTGCGTTCTTACCAAATGACAAAGTTAGGGTTGACCCCGGGGCAGAAAGAACGGTCGGAATGTTATAAAACAGCTTTATACAACAGTTCCCTGAATTTAATAAGATAATTCCTCACATTGTTTTACAAAACATGTAAAACAAAAGGTATTTGTTGAAGATGTTGGAGATGAGCAGACATATTTGTTTGTAGAGCAAGTGAAAATATATGATTCACATTAATGATTGGACAGTTGAGCTTGGGTCCGGCTCTGCAAATGAATAAAGATATCTCTTAGGAGAGATTTCACAATATATTAATCTGGTATTATAAAAGCCTATACGGTAAGAGTTCTGCCATTGACTTGTTATACGTAGACAGATTTTATAATATATATACAATGTTTTAAGACAAAAATGACGAAAATGCGCACAAGTTCCTCAATACGCCCCCTTGAATTTCATGAGCTGGTGATTTCCCTTTTTCCTTTACATGCGCGATTCGTATTCTCATACAAATTCACTGCTACTATTGTCGGCGATGTGCTCTATACATTGTTCAGATTTTATTTCTGAGTATGAGATATCGAAATTATTTATTTTACAATTAGTACTGAGTTGAACCTCATTTCGATCGATTGAGTTATCGCAGTGAGCAAAGCCGACGGTTAGGATGAAGTGACGGTATATATTCTTACAACTATTAATTAAAAATATCACTTCCTGATTTTTGTCGCATCATCTTAACTCCATATGCCCCAAATACTGCGACTGCGATAATCATCAGTAATATGTATATGTATTTATTTTCATAGCGGGAGGATCTGACGACACTCCCGAGTCTGGTATGTACAACTGTTTTCCGTAGACCAAGTCATTTGTATTAAATAAACAATCAAGATCAGTGAGCCTAATCACAAGGTTTAAGGTTGAGATAGACACCAAAATGATAACACACAAACATCACTTACACCGTGTGGGCTCTTTATTTTAGTTAATGATATAAACAGTGACAGCATGCACACTACTACACAAGGTATAATTAATCAGTTGAAGTTCAAACAAAATATATGGTTACCAACCAGTGAAAGTTGGTAGAATCTGTTAAAGTTTACAACTGATTTGATAAAATAAAGAACGAAAATCATTACATACATATTGTTAGATTACTAGAATTGGTTTCCAACTTTGTCTCAACATTTGCTACAACATTGACAGGCATTGCTGAAGTTACACTAAAACTTAGATGTAATGTCACCAGGGTTCACACACTTAGCAGTTGCCTAGTCTGGAAATACTAGTCTCATGTATTTTGAATGATATAGCTATAATGGTAAGTAATTCTACTTTATACATGTGCATTTTTTCATAGTAAGTACATGAATTCATCACTCAAACACAAAATTGATGAGTATATATCCCTGAAATGAAAGCAAGACATGGTCAAGGAAAAGCAGACAACTGGTTGTATACAGTTGTCTATTCATTCAGGCAAACCCATTGACTGCTTGTTAGTATCCAACTGTGATACGATCCTAAAATCTGCAAGTAATTTACAGTACACTTACACAACTGGAGTAAACTTGGAGACTAACTATATGTATGTAAACATTATCATTCTTTATTTGTCGAATCGGAATAAATGCATACTCTATTCCCTATTTATATGTGCACCTAAAAATGCAGTCTATATATTTAAACAGTTATTTTGCATATTTATTTTCGATTTCCAGGGCTTTCCATAGGCAACTTTCCGGTGAAAATTGGTGAAATTTGTTAGATAAGATATACAAACAGCTATCCTCACTAGTGAAGCTCGGAATATTACTTTTGATGTACTCTCATGAACCATGTAGTACATAAATGTCTCGACATCATTCCAGTCCCTAAATCCCTATAAGACTTACATGTTAAAAAACAAAACAAAAAAACATACGTACAGGGTAACTGCTTCAGTATATTGACTACATTTTTTAGGTATTTAATATCGGAAGAGTATGTGTCTAAACTTTAACAGATTCTACCAGCTTTCGGTCATGTGAGAAACGAGTGCCCTAAGGAGCCTTGTCACTTACAGTTGAAGATAAGAAGTGACAAACCTAAATGTCATGAGTATCTTTCCCCAGGATGAAGACAGATATTGGTGAATAATGTTAAGAAACTACCATGGAAATGGCTGTAACAATTTCTTTGTATATATATTCTAGATAAATATTTAGGTTCATATTTCTTCGAAATCAATACAGATAAATATTGATACAGAATTTAAATCAAAGCATGTCATTTAAAACATGTCTTCATAGAATTCACACTACTCTCAAAAACTTTCTTTCTGTATGAATGTGATTGCTACTCATTGGGAAGAGACAATTTCAAAGGTGAAAAGT
The DNA here is from genome assembly GCF_964340395.1 of Glandiceps talaboti. Taxonomy (NCBI): domain Eukaryota; kingdom Metazoa; phylum Hemichordata; class Enteropneusta; family Spengelidae; genus Glandiceps; species Glandiceps talaboti. The sequence goes on from NC_135559.1 coordinate 17,915,361, forward strand.
GTTTTGAAAATGTGTTAGTGGCCATTTAGAGGCATAAAATATCATACCCATAGACATAATCTAAAGTCTTACAATGTTTGAATTTGGTCTTAAAATACCAGAATTGAGACAATTTTACTATGCAGTACATGTTATCTGGCTGTGAAGTGTGTTTTGTTGTGCTGAATGCTGATGTGCATTTGGTAAATGACCTCTCCCGAAGTTTAATTTGGTTTTTGAAAAAAATCACAAATAAAGAGCAAAACATTTGATGGCCTAATGACCTCTCAGCCCCTTCCCATTGTTGTAAATTTTGCTCATTCCTTTAGTGCCCGTTGGATATGTAACAGCTTAGTTTAATCTCAAATCACTCTTGTATGCATCACCAGAGCCACGTAAACTACTGTATAGAATATTACCGGTATACAATTTGGAATAAACTCAAATGTATATGGTCACATGTATTATTTAGAAAATATAAAGAAATCCCCTTGAATAATTTTGAAAGAAAGTGTGTATAGTAGTCAGCAGCCATTTTACTGCCATGTGAAGCCCGCATGAGGATACTTTGCCCAGCACCTAAAAGAAAATTGCATGCCAAAAATACGGGTAGGTATGGCCCGATGAACATTTTTTCCCCATTTTTTTCTGGCATTATATGCGATTTGAAAAGAGAAAATAAGCATGTGACTTTCACAAAAACTGCTCAGGGTACGTGAAAAAGTCTAATACACAACTGAATATCTGGCTAAATAGAACATAACCCATTAGCGGTTGGATTCTACAAAATATTGATTAATATATATAGGGTTATATCCTGAGGGCAGGGCCACTGCCAAAACATACGCATGTCTATATGTCAGCATGACTTTCTCCATCGAAAACAATGAAATACGCGATATTCGAATATACTCTGTATTATAAAGTGTGTAGGACAACCTATACCAATATATATATATATATATATATATATATATATATATATATATATATATATATATATATATATATATATATATATATATATATATATATATAATCTCCCAGTATTTCAAATGAGTGCTACGTCATCGACGACGAATGATTCCCCTAATGTCGGCCGTATTCCTCCGAGCCGATAGGCACGAATGAGAAATACCGGGAGGTTATTTATTCATTATATACATAGACCCACTATTTGCTTTTCTATTATAATGAAAATATTAAACTAAAATATTCTCAAACTTACGCTGTTATACTGAAAGAGCAATAGAGGAGAATGCGTTTTAGGCAAACGAGAGAAATCACGAAATGACTCTCCCGAACTGTACATTTATGAAAATACCTTTATTTCCTAGAACGGAATTCCCCTTTAAAACGAAAATAGAAACACTGACAATTATGTCAGTAAAGAACCTACACAATTATGAAAGAAAAGATATATTTCTAAAATCTTAATACTATATTTTAATGGGCTCCGACAAACGTGTTTTTTCGATATAGTATTCATTTCTTTGAACCTTCCAAACAAACAATAAAATACACGATCGAATAAAATCGTATTTTCTAGAGCTGTCAGTGGCTTTCCTACCATTGTCATTGATCTATCCTAAAGTATTTCAAATATGCCACGCAGTTTTTGTCTTCCAATGGGATTTGTAAATATTCTAACTACATAACCGAAGCAGTCCTTTTCTTCAGGTTTTTCTTTTTTAAAAATTGATTATAAAGAAGGTATCAGTGACATCCATACACATTTGTTTATTAACTGACTCAAAGATAAATTGTACATTCCAGGATCCGATTACGTAGCCATTAAGATTGTCCTACCGATTGTTCTTCTGGTCATCGTTGTAAAAATAGCTGCGATTCTGATAAGACGATACAGACAAAAGAAGAAAGGATGAGCTGCTGAAGCACAAGACGGCGGAACTTCTGAAGAGTAAGGAAAAACCAATCATAAGCCAATATATATATTGCTCTTCTCTCTCGTTTCCGATGATGCATCTGTACCATTGTTACATACCTTGGCTTGGCTGTACCATTGTTACATACCTTGGCTAATGAGTGAATTTCATATTATTACACTCTCTCGTTTCCGATGATGCATTTTAATGTACCATTTATTCATTCCTCAGGAGAATATATATCAGTAAATTAAATATGTAATGTTGACCCTTTTGCAAAGATTCTGGATTATCTTATCTCACAAACTTTGGTTAACATGCTATCAATATGAATCAAATTTGACAGTGCCTTAAATGAGGCACTTTCAGAAACTTAGGAACACATCGAACGCTTATTTTACTATGACATTTCATATCTATCATTTTCGCTATCATGCAACTGGAAATATTTCCATTAACTGATCTTACAATTTGATCCTCTACTTTGCGTAATTTACGTATACATGTAATTTCTGTACAATTGTTACATACCTTGGCTAATAAGTGAATTTCATATTATTACACAATTTGGGTTAGCGTTGTAACCAATTAGCAACAAATATCAAAATTACTTCATTTCATGCTCATCATAGCATTATGGTCTTTATTAAAGATTTATTTAGATGTGACAACCACTTTTGAAATCATATCACTTTTAGGTAATTTCTCCATGTATTGTCTGTGGAAAGTAAATGTCCCTTGTGTCCATGGCTACCATCATTTTTGAGTAATAAGATGTTTTTAATGTTGTGGGGGGGACACAGCTGATATTATGGAACTATTTGTATAAATCGCCATTTCTCCACACAATGTTAAGTAATTAACATACATAAATAATTGATTGTAAAAGAAATGACACGTTGGTTACCATGGTAACACCTAAACAAATTTGATATGTAAAATTTAATCAGCCTCTTGGGGAAATTCCTTGAGGGAGATATGGAATGTATATGTCCCTTCAAATACAATATATTTATTGATGTATTTTTACCATGCTATCCAAATAAGACATTTCCGGAAAGGTCATTGTATTCGTTACTTAGAAAAGACTGTTGACACACGCCATTCATATCTGATGTTGATGCATTTTGACAAAACGTTTGATTGAATTCAAATTTCAGTCACTTTGGTTGTCATGGTAACCATGACCACTGTGTCCACCATTGATGGTGTCATTAGATCTGACACATTGAGAAACCTTGAGATACATGGAGTTTATGTAAAACTATATCAAAATGTGGTCAATACCGAGATCTTTATACTGTTCACATGTTCATTAATTAAT